>NC_083230.1:76929750-77169750 GCF_032191835.1 Heteronotia binoei
TGCACTGGTTGCCTGTTGTGTTCTGAGTTCGCTTCAAGGTGTTGGTATTAACCTTCAAAGCCCTTTATGGTCAGGGACCTGCCTATCTACAGGACCGCCTTTCCCCATATATCCCCCAGAGAGCACTGCGATCAGGGACAAAAAATCTGCTATCTGCCCCTGGCCCAAAAGAAGCCAGGCTGTGTGTGACGAGATCCAGGGCTTTTTCGGTGGCAGCACCAGAACTTTGGAACACCCTTCCAGAAGCCATAAGGGCCCTGCTGGATTTGTCTGCGTTCCGCAGGGCCTGTAAGACCGAATTGTTTAAACAGGCTTTTGCGGTTTGAAAAAGGGCTGCCACCGGACATCTTACAGAATGCTGGCGATCACAGTCGAGAATTTAATACCGCCTATACAGTACTGACATAGCGCCATAGAATGGTTTTAAAGCTGATATACATAAATTATGGTTTTATATGTTTTATTGGATTGATTGTATTTTATGATGTTGTAAGCCGCCCTGAGTCCGCTTGCGGAGAGGGCGGGATATAAATTGAAAGTAATAAATAAATAAATAAATAAATAAATAAATAAATAAATAAATAATACTGGCATGCCACAAACTGATCAGAGGGCCTCCTGGGACTCCACATGCCCAGTGGTCAGAGCTCAGATGGGTCGTCATGGGGAATATGTAGAGATCACCCAGTGATGACAAATCAGCATAGGCCTCATTTCAATTCAAGGCCCTGCATAAGACCAGAAACCCCCGAATGGAGATCCGTTCTGCCTTCTTCTTTATCCTCATCTTAGGTTCTACCCTTCTATCAGAAGTATTTGCCATCATCATGTCACTATTATGTGTAAACAGACAGCTTATAGCATGTGCTGCAAAACAAAGTAGATCTAGAGGCAGTAGATGATCTACTTGACAGCTGGTGGCTGGCTGCCAGAAGGATTGCATCAGCCAAGCAGAGTCAGCATGACACAGCAAGTTGCTGATTGGCTGTCCCATGTATAAATGTACAGAGTAACAGTGGTGATTGTGGGATAAAGGAGTTGGAGTGCAGCGGAGCGTTTTGTCAGTCAGAGTGAGTTGGTGTAAATAAATGTATATAGTGGTTTTACAGCTACTGTGTACAGCCTTCATTCTTGCGTCACTAAGCATCACCCTCTGGGTCTCTCTACGCGCATCGACACATCAATGCAAGACCTCTAGTGCCAGTGTCTTCAGATCCTGAGAAACCAACCATCCTGACACCGGCAACTTTACTGTCACAAAAGACAGGTGACTGGCTGGCATCCCAAGGGGACTTCATTGCCAAAGACTTATACAAACAGCAATGGAGACCAGTTCAACTCCCTGCAAACAGCTTTTGGAAGTGATGGAAGCAAAAGTATCTTCCATTTCTCCAAAGCCGAAGTAAGTGAGAGAGACCCAAGCCAACCTGAGAGAAGGAGACACTGTCTTGCTAAAAGACAAAGATGTACCAAGGAACTTATTGCCTATGGAACTTGTGGATCAGATCTTGCCTAGCACAGATGGACTGGTTTGCAAGATTGAAGTCCACGCCATCACATGTGATGGCCTGAGAAACCGCCCATGGCCAACCAAGATTTTCACTGGGCCAATCATTGCTGTGGTACTGCTTTGTACCAAAGAAGAACTGAAAGAATGAAGCTCAAGTTTGCATGCCGTAGCTCATGAACCACTCATGACTCATTGCCTGGCTCATGAACTGTTCACACAAACTGAATAGATGTTTAGTAGTATAGCATGCCAGTTCTGCATGGTTAATCATAGTGTTCTATTAGCAAATGCATATATGTAGTGGAATCCACAGTATTCCAGGCAGGGAATGTGCTGCCTTCAACAGAGCTTAGGAACTCTTTGTAACCACAGTCAGTATAATAGTTGTGTATCTTTAAATCCTCATGCATGTTGGGAATTGTAGTTTCAGGTCACATGATTCAAAACAGTCTCCTTGTAGACTGCTAAAAGAGTCTTTTCCTAGTGTGAAATAGGATTTTATTGTTCTTTTCCTGTCCTTTGTGCATTTCCTCATTGGTAAAGGAGATGCACGCAATCACCTTCTTTCCACTGCAAGTTCCAAGATAAATAGACTTTGATATGCAAATATGACCTGTATTTAGGGTTGCCAAGTCCAATCCCAGAAATATTTGGGGACTTTGGGGGTGGAGCCAGGAGACTTTGGGGGTGGAGCCAGGAGACATTGGGGTGGAGCTAGGGGAGGGGGGAAACGGCGCCGGGGAGCGTGGCGAGCCGCCCCATCTCGGAGCGGGCAACGCCGCTGCTCAGCTGCCGCCTCTTCTCCGCTCGCCATGGCTGCTCCTCCGAGATGGGCTCAGGCTGAGCCCATCTTGGAGGAGCAGCTGCGGTGGGGCGGGGGGGGGGGGCGGCAGTGGCACGGCGGTCTCGCCCGCTCCGCCTCTGGGGTAGAATAGGAGGGGGGGTGGAGGCGGGCCGGGGGCATGGCGAGCTCCTGGCCTGTCTCCGCCCTCCCCTTCTCTGGTTTTGCCTGCGCTGCTGCTGCCTCTTGGCTGCTCCTCCAAGATGGGCTCAGCCTGGGCCCATCTCGGAGGAGCAGCTGCGGTGGGCGGGGAGGAAGAGTGGGCGGGGGCGGCAGCGGCGCGGGGCGGGGCGGCAGCGGCGCATTGTGGCGGCCTCGCTCGCTCCGGGATGGGGCGGCTCGCCATGCTCTCCAGCGCCATTTCCCCCCTCCCCCCGCTTCTGTTTTTTTGGGGAGCGGGGGAACAGGGTGGAAATCCTGGGGTCCCCCGCCAGGGCGGGAGGGTTGGGAAGCCTACCTGTATTATTCTGTATACTGAAGGAACTTTCTGCAGTATAATAAAAAACAGTTTTTCCATGAGTTTATTGTCTTGGACTGTGAGTTGGCCGTTATCTGGAAAAATAGACTGAATCTATTTCTGTCTTGATCCAGATCACCACCACCATCACCACCCCCCACACCCATTGCCATGACAATTGACTCATTGACTGGCTCATGAACCGTTCACACAAACTGAATGAACCACTGCAAAAATCAGTTTGGTTTGTGGATGAACCAACTGCATGACTTGTCAAATTTCAGTTTGTAATGCAATTTATGCCCATCCCTAGTAGCACCGAACTAACAGAATTTGTGGCAGGATATGAGTTTTCATGTATCTGAAGAAGTGAGCAGTGACTCACAAAAGCTCATACCCTGTCACAAATTTTGTTAGTCTTTAAGGTGCAACTGGACTCTTACTCTTTTCTACCACTTTACAGAAATTGCTGTTAAAACAGAATTATATAATGGAACATCCCTGCCTTAAGTGAACTCTCTTTCTCTCTCTCTCAGTACTGTAGATAGAATCCCAATAAACTTAAGCCATTTTTGAGTCTCACGTAGCATTACCTCAAGAAAGAAGAATGGGCTAAGTATGATGTGTGAATATTGTGAGTGAAACAAGAACTGGACCATAAAAGGTGATCTAACGTAGAGTTGTGGCTCCACAGGGAGAGGAGAGAGGCAAACTGGAAGAGACTGTGGGAAACTGTGCAGGCTTCAGTTTCAGGTTTAATTTCAGAAATTATATCGTGAAACTGGAATTGGAGTGTACTTAAAGGAATTAGAAGTTCATAAGAAGAGGATTGGTGGATACTTGCAGGGGTACAGGAACTCTTCTCCCTTGCTGACCTTACTCTACACCCTATTTCCTGGCCTCTGCTTCCTCCCTCTCTTTTTGCTCTGACTTCCTCCCTCTTTGCTGGCTTTTCTTCCCCTTTCTCCTCCCATCCCCTCCTAGCATCCCCTCACAAAATTTGGGTCCTTTCCCCATCTTCTCCCATTTATTTTTCCTCTCCATTATTCTGTCCCCCCTTGCCTTCATGACCACAGAACATCAAATGCCATGCCATCCAAATGTCAGGGTTCCTCCCCCCTCCCCCACAATCACTTTACTTTCTCAGAGGAGAGTTAACTTCCCTTAAAAAAAAAAAGTCATATTTTCCTGCAAACTTGAGGCTTTGAAGAAATATCTCCCCTGGCCTGGGGTGGACCTGTGGTGTGGATTTTTTTTTAATCTGGATGGTGAGCACATCAAGGGAATTAGATATATGTTGAAAAATACTTCCTCCTGCATTTACAATATGCGTTGCAATAACTGCTGTATTATTTCAGTTAACCTGACCAGGAGTATAAACAGCTAGGCAGGAAGTGGCATCACATGGCCCTAATGTAATAGTGTTTGAATATACCCTCTCCATTGCCCTGAAAGCTGGGCAAGTGTAGGCCAGGAAGCAGAGGTGGAGCCAGGCAATGGTGGGTCCAAGCCCAGACTCAGTGGCTGCAGCAGCCACAAAGTCTGCAACCACTGCACAAGCCACAGTCATACCTAACAGAACTGCAGCAGCACACCCAGCATAAAATCACCCACATTCTTGAAGAGATGCTTGTCTAGAAAAGACGCAGTCAGGAGGCCACTAAGGCAGAGAGTCCCTAGTGCTGCTGGGTAGTGAAGGAGTCAGCAGGAAATCTGAGTACTGAGAGAGCAGTCACTGATTTGGGCTGCTGCCTTCAGGTTGTTGGGGTGCAACAGAGCCCTTGCAGTAGACTTGAGATTTACAAAAAAAGAAAAAGCCATACAAACAGACCTGGTGCTGAGGTTTCCAGCGCCCAAGGCCGAAATTTGCCCCCGCCCCCTCTTTTATTTTTTACAAACTTTCGCGCTCTGCACACGTGGTCCGACGATGTCATGATGATGTCATCAGGCTGTGCGTGGCACATGTGGCCCCCCTATTCTCGGCCCTCTCCCGCTTTGAAGAAGGAGAGAGCCAGGCACCCCCCCCCACACACACACACACACACGCAAGAGCCGGAAGACAGTGGGTAGAGAGTTGGGCAGAGAGCGGGTGCCCTTGGTGGTGCTGCTCGCCCCCCCACCGCTCACCCCCCCCAGGCTGATCCTCACCCCCCCACCCTCCGAACATCGCGGTGCTGCAAGCAAAGTAACCACTCTAGAAAGTAACTCCCCTACCCCCTGCCATTGCTGCCACCAAGGCTGGTCCTTACCAGCTTCAGTGTGGCTGCGTGCAGCTTCTAAGCCTTTGAAGGACTCATGGGAGGAGAGTTTGCTCCCCCTCATTCCTGGAAACAGAAGTGAGGCGGAGCGAACTCTCCTAGCACAGGCCCTTCAAAGGTTTAGAAGCTGCCCACAGTCACATTGAAGCTGGTAAGGACCAGCCTAGGCTCAGGCGGGGGGGGGGGGGAGAGAGCGCGGCCCTGGAAGCCAGCGCTGCAGAGGGAGGGATGGTGAGAGTGGCGGTGGCAGGGGGGAGGTCATGGCAGAGGGAGGGAGGTGCCCCTGTGGGAGCCGGCGCCCTAGGCCATCACCTCATTCGCCGACTCCTACACACCGGCCCTGCATACAAATCTAATTCAGCAGTTGCCTTTGTAATTTGTACATCTAATAGTATAAAGTTATCTTGATTAATTGCAGTTGCAGGGCTTTTGTTGCGCGTTTTTTTTTTAAAAAAAAACATGTTTCCAGAACTCACAGCATACATTCCATACTTCTAGAAGTTGCGACTACTTGGTTGCCATGACTGACCATCCAAATACTATCCCAATTCATTGGGAGAGAAGACACACTGGCCGAAGTCAGACACACATAAACTGACAAGATGGGCATGGATGAAAGCCAGATGCATGTCAGATTTTATGCAGTTGTCCAAACATCAGCATCTGGCAATGGTCATTGGCTCATTCATGTCCCGAACTGCCACGACTGAGACGTGGACTTTTTTGATAGTACATTAAATCCGGAATAAGAATGCTTCCAATGACTCCCATGCGTACTTTCTATGTTTGAACACTCCATTGTAGCCGACTCATCGCAAGCGCACATCCACTTCCCTACGAGAGCCCACTCCAAATGATATCATTGCTCCAGCAATTCTTGACTAAGCCTTCCAACCTTCTGAGGTTGGTAAAATATGTACCCAGCTTGCTGGGGGGGGGGGAGTGTAATGACCAGGGAAGGCAATGGCAAACCATCCCATAAAAGGTCTGCCATGAAAACTTTGTGAAAGCAGCATCACCACAGAGTCAAAAACGACTGGTGCTTGCACAGGGGACCTTTCCTAAATGGGGCGGGAGGCAGATCGCCCACCTTTGCTGTCTCCCTGCCAGGGGAGGAAGGTGACCCACCTTTGCCATCTCCCCGCCAGGTGGAGAGACGGCAAAGAGAGTTGACGTGCTCCCCCCCCATTTAAACACCACGGCGGGGTGTTTAAATGGGGGGGAGGAAGATCCCCCACCTTTGCTGTCTCCCCGCCAGGCGGAGGGACAGCAAAGAGAGTTGCCATGCTCCCCCCCCATTTAAACACCATGGCGGGGTGTTTAAATGGTGGGGGAGGAAGATGACCCACCTTTGCTGTCTCCCCGCCAGGCAGAGAGACAGCAAAGAGAACTCCTGGCCTTCCCCTTCCTTTCCGGGTGTTTAAATGGGGGCGGGGGCAGATAGCCCACCTTTTCTGGCACCTTTTTTTTTTAAAAAAAGCCAAGCACGATATCCCACGGTACTGCACTTGCGCGAGTGTGGAATGCCATCTCAAAAAATGAGGTCCGGTTGAGACCTCTGATCAACCAGTGACGGGACCAACGCTGCTTAGAACTGAAAGATGGAGGGATGTGTGATCAGGAAATTCGTTGTAAAAAAGCTGCGGGGTATAATAGCGATGGGTTAGAGATGGATTTAATGGTGAGTGTGACCGTGGCCACCGGCTGCTTGTCCCTAATATGGTCACCTTTGTAGACAGCACACAATACCTACTGTGCTACTTCTGCACTTGAGTAACAAGCTTGGAACTGGATTCCTGTCCTGCCTCATCAACATTGTCAAGGTCACTTGAAAAGCCATATAGATGGGTGCTGAATTTCAGAGGAAGGATAAGATATCACAACTGTTTGAACTTTACAGACATGGAAGCAATGTAAAAATTGCTGTGACCGGATTGATGCCTATCCTCCATAAGGTTCCCCCTCCCTTTTTACATTGGGATGCTAGAGCAGCCTTTAAAGACATGGAATTCTACTAAAGAGTCAGACGTACCTCTTCCTCTTACTTTGGCAATAGTATGTATAGAGTATATAAAATACTGTGTTTATTTCTAACTTGAAACATTGTCCATAATTTTTAAAGAAAATTTTCAGGCACAGGACAATAGATGGTTTTTGAAAGGACAACTACACCAATATTTTCTGTGGGGGGGGGGGAATGAAATCTTTTCTACCATATCTCTCAATTATCTCTCATATCTCTAATGAGTTGAAATTAAATCAGAAGAGTTTTTGTCTCAACATTAGGAAGAACTTCCTGACTGTTAGAGCAGTTCCTCAGTGGAACAGACTCCGTCGGGAGGTGGTGGGCTCTCCTTCTTTGGATGTTTTTAAACAGAGGCTAGATGGCCATCTGACAGCAATGAATATCCTGTGAATTTAGGGGGAGGTATTTGTAAGTTTCCTGCATTGTGCAGGGGGTTGGACTAGATGACCCTGGAGGTCCCTTCCAACTCTATGATTCTATGATTCTAATTGAAGGATTGTACTGCTACCTGCATCCTGATACCTTTCATCTTGAGCATTCAGGTAAAGTAAGTTCTTGTGCAGCAGCCACAACATCTGCAACCACTGCACAGGTCACAGTCATACCTGACAGAACTGCAGCAGCACACCTGGCATAAAATCACCCACATTCCTGAAGAAATACTGAACTGGCTACAGCAAATACATCAAGAAGCTAAGTTTAGTATATTTTGCTAAACAGCACCATAGATGCTTCCTTGATTCCAGAAAAAGTGAGCACTGCCTGTTAGAATATGGGCTGTACCACTGAATGTTTCAATATTCTACTGCTTTGGTTGTTTTATGATTGTTATTGCCACATAGCCTTTGCTCTGGACACTTTGCAATGCCCAATTCAACTATTCTGAATTTATTTGAAAAATTTCTATGACACCTCTCCAGCAAATCTACCCAAGGCAGCACGAGTAACTGCACAACAACTCACTTCTATCAGTTTATGGAAGATGTTGCCAGTTCTTAGCATGGAAATAAGATTGCCATTTTGTTTGTTTCAATTACATGTTGCTACGTTTTCTTTTTTCTAGTGAACATTTTAACCTCAAAGAATGATCTTCAAAGTGAAGCTGAATATTTTTTTTGGGGGGGGGGGGGAATCTTTCTTTCCTGTGCGTGGACCAATGTTTGTGATGTTTGTGGAAGTTGGGTGGATTTGTTTGTTTTTGCAGTTTCCTCTTCTGCTGGTTTTCTTTTTTATTTTCAAGTGAATGTTTTTGTGCTGTTTACCTCTGTTGTTGAAGAAATGTGCCTTCCATTCCACCAAGTCCAACTTAAAAATTCAGCAGATCAATATTTGTGGGTAGCACATCAATATTTTTTTAATTTTCTGAAAAGATAATATAACCTGCATTACTTGATGCCTCATTAGTGTTACTTGCAAGGCAGCACAAATTTCCATCCTTTGGAAACTGATACTGTGACCATGCTACAGACACAGGTCATTTCTCAATGTCAGCTCCTAGAGTGGATTCAGTGGCCAGTTCAAAGTGTATGTTATCTTCAGTTTTTGATAGTTATGGCCATCAAGAGCATCAAATGAAAATGAACATTAGATACTACAATTTGTGTTTATTTTAAAATAACAGTTATTTTCAAGATCGTACATTCTTTGATTTTTAAAAGGAATCATGCATATGTGACATAGAATGGTTTGATAAAAAGGGAGGATGTTATTGTCTTGTATGACAGCCATATCGGAATCTGTATATTTTCTAGGATAGCTCCACATATCTAAAATTCTGTCAAAGTGGGATTACAGTATTTTACAATCTAGCACACTACCAAAAAGCAAGGTATTGATGGATGATAAATGACTGAGAAAGTTAAGAAGAATGCCCAGTCAGGTGACTGAACAAAAGAGTTTTGGAAGGTTAAATACTGTGACATGAGTCCTTAAATCTGCCACTTCCTATGATTAAAATGTACTGTTTTTCTTGATCATTATGTCATTTCGTTCACATTCTTTCCTAAAGCAACTGAAGTTTTCGTGAAACAAGAGACCTATAGGAAGCTTATTTGCAGAAAGTGAGCTGGTTTCTACGTGGGTGAGGCTGTTGTTGTGAGATCTCAAGAGAGAGAAGAAAATTTCTTGTTACTAAGCAGGGATCTAAGGGCCGTCGTCATGGGAAAAGCCAAAAAATTCCATAGAAGGAAGAATTATTCCGCCTGCAGCCATGCCACATCTGCTGTGATCTTGTCAGATCTTACAAAAACAAAATCAGCAAAATTTCCCCAAGGTGAAATGATGTATACTGTTGCAGGAAATAGGGTTGACAACCTAGTCTTCCTAATGCAGCCTTCCTTCTGTTTATGACACTGAGCTGCTCTATCTACATGAGGCTCACACAGAAAAAGGAACATCAAAGCCACACAATATCAGAAAAGTGCCTTGTGATGGGGAAAATATCCTTATTTTTTATCAACCCCCCACAGACCACTAGAAGGGGTGGCAAACAGGAACATTGTTCTATGCTGGTTACAAGTCACTCTTAGGCTTCGTTTAGAAGCTATTCTGGCATGGCCTGACCCCTCTCTGTTCTTGTTATGTGTTAACAAGCACCAGATGGGCAGGAAAAATGATGTGGTAACTTTTTACATCCAGAGCCAACAGCCTCTTTGGTAGGGCAACAGTGGCACAGGAAGTAACCAGATCATTCCATTCCACTTAGTGGTTGATTTGCATGTTACTGATCAAGGCTGAAACATCTCCCATCATGCCACCAAGGCATAATTTTTGATCATTTGCTCAATCGTTTAAGAGATTTAAAAAAACAACAACTCTGATTTTCCTGTGTTCAAGGAGGCTAACAATTGTTAAGAGAATCGCTTTATGAAAGAATGGTATCAGTTGCTGGTCAGATCAGATATGTGCTGAGGGACTTTAAAGGTTAAGTATGTTGAGTAGTCAAGCCTGAAAGTTACTAAAGCATAGGTCTGGCTCAGTTAGATCTATCTTGAGCAAAGGAGAGCCTATGTGCTACACAGAAGATGGTGCTCCCAGTCACTACTCCACAAAAAGGACTGCAGGAGCACCCCTAAGCTCTTAAAAGGGTCAGACATGGTAATAGCAATCCTGTCTATTACAAGTAAATCCTTTCCTTCCAGTTTATCAGGATCACTACCATCTATCAATTCATTCACTTTGCTGCAAAGTGTCCCTGTTGAGGTGGTTCACGGGAGGCTCAGGAGGTAATGCTCTCACTCCTGTCTACTTTCTGGATGCGGATTACGGGATAGCAGGTTCAGAGCCCTCTATGGCCCTCAAGATCAAGAAAGAAGCAATGCTCACATCACCAACAGACTTTTGTCAAGTCCTCTTTACCTACCTTGTTCGTACTCTGCCCAACCTTGCCTAAGCATCCTTCCTGAAGGGAGATATGGACATACCTAGTGGGAGGTATGGGAAGCAGCCTCTGCCATGATTGCTCAGTCACTGTTGTTGGAAATAATGACAGGCTTGGCAGTGGCTGTGTTCTGGTGGTGTAGATTTCTTTCCTCAGTTTCTGGGGCTCAGCTAGTGCTTCCTCAGAATACACAATGTCTAAAGTGCACCTATTTGAAGAAGATCAGAAGAACACCTTACAGGGGGCAGCTGAAGGATGCTAGTTAGTATAGCTAGATTAGGGACTTCTCTCAGTTTCATATTATGTCCTTCCTGTCTCTTTATGGGGTCTCTGGAGACTTCCTGCTCCTACTGAGCTCTCACACAATGTTTCTCTCACACACAGCAGTTAGTCGCCTAGTTAGGACTCTCACTCTCTCCTCTGCTCTATAAAAGTTTATTCTTCATTAATAAACCGACTCATAATTATTTTTCCTTAAGCAACTGGTGCTCTGTTTCTTTGCATATTTAAACTCTGCCAACATCTCATTCTCCTCTCAAGCCTCTTTGAGACTTCTGCTGCTGCTGGGTCTGGTCATGGCAGCACTAGTGCCATATCCTTGGTGGCATGCACATGTTTACAGACAGGCTCCTTGGCAGTGATGGAGATGGACCAGAGGTCAGTTGTGGCAGATTCCTGGCTCCCACTCCCATCTATCATAGCTTCTAGACACTGAAAAAGCAACACCTTCTTCTGAATATGATGGCTGAGAGGGGCATTAGGGTGCAACGTTATTGTGGCCTGGGACATCCTGAGGTCCTGGGGAGCCAGAAAAGATGCCTCTGAGAGAAGAGGAGCAGAACATTTTCTTCAAGTGTAATGTAAGGGCTGCTGCAAGGAAATTTTTGTCTGGAACTTTTTGTCTGGCGGCTCTCAGTGGCACAGCCTGGAGGATTTGTTAATGAATCACAGAACTGAGTGTCATCAGCATATTGATGACATCCAGCTTCAGAGCTACAGTTGGTCTTGTTCAGTGGCTTCAAAAATATTAAACAGCACTAGAGATTGCACTGATCCTGCAGTACTCTGAATAACAAACCCAAGTGCTGACTCATTATTCTCATTCATTATCTGCTGAGTCATTACAGGCAAATTGATGGTGGAACCCACTGAAAAGCTATTCCTGACATTCCAACCAGATGCTCCAAATGGATCAGAAGAATAGAATAATCTACCATCTCAAAAGCCACTCAAAGGTCCGGTAGAACTGAGGTCTATTCCTACATCAAACAGTCCATCATACTCTAAAAGCAGGTCTGATCAAATAGACTTGTAGATTGCACATGGTACTGCCTGCGTCACTCCCTTGAATAAACCTAGAATGCAGTCTTAACCATGCCAGATCCCACTTGTCATTCATCTTTAGGTTGAAAACTGACTCATACTGTATACAGCTAAGCTAAGTAGTATCTAAACAAGAATATCACATGCAAGAAGCTGCATTTCTATATTATGAGTAAACCCCATAATTTACACATTGTAAATGATTCTGAAATTATTTGAGATGAAATGCACATCAAAAAGAGGTATGCTGTAGCATAATAATTTTTTGAATCTAAGAAAGAAACATTTGCACATGTAGGATATGATTTGAGGTCAAGCAAGGTTTCCTCAGCATAACACACAACCAATACCGTGGAAGCTAATTGCATTATTTCCTCAAGACGGATACTGCTCTAGTTCTGCTACAGATGCGACAAGAGTTTTAAAGACATTGGAGTGATTTGTGTTGATGAAAAAAAAAACCTGGCTGCTGCATTAAAACTGAAGCGGGCACAAAATTTTGTAAAATTTGGCATATTTCCAAATTTGCATTTTGTTATTGAAAGTTGATCCAACATTCACCTTTTGAAATTTAGAGCTTTGATTGATTGAATTATTGAAATTAATATAAGATTCATTAAATTCCACAGTGGTGTCTATCAGCTAATGGTAAATATTAACTGTTACTGGATGCCAGCTGTCAGATATCATTGTGCTCAATGCTACATTCAGATACTATCAAATATGGTCATCCACAGCATGACAACAGTCAAATCTTGTCAAGTCTTGTGAGTCTGTGACTGCTACCTGTCAGATACTGTCAAATGTCTACTGCCACTACAAAAAACTTTGGAGGCAAAATGCCAATAGTGAATATTATTATATTCAATATAAAATTCTGCATAGGAAAGTTCTAAGGAGACTGTTTTGGAACAAATTCAGTTCAGTTCAAAGCAGAACCCTTTCATTAACTGATTTACAAGGAGAAGCTGTATCGCTATTGCTGTAATCATAAGCAGCAACATCCCTGTAAATCCATTGAAGTCAACAGTATAACTCTATTCAGGATTTCACTGTGGTGCTCAACTAATACGGCTTCTGCCTGTTGTTGATAGAGCTCCTATTTACGTATTAATTGGAAACATCCTTAAAATAGCAGCAGTATAACATTAGCAGATGGTAATCGAGCCTAGAATATTCTATTATATATATTATTCTATTTTAATACGTTAGCAAATGGCAATCGAGCCTATAATATTTTAGCCCTCTTATCATCCTCCTGCCTGTTCTGATCAAAGCTAAGTGCTCTAAATTGTGTTTGTAATTATAACAATGCATTTAGTTAGTCTCTTAGTATGAAAGGGCCACCTTGAATATTTTCTTGACCCCACTGCTCCTCCTGGATGAACATCAATCTGCATGGCTTAAGACAGCCCTTTGTAAACTTGTGAGTCTTGGCTTTTCACCTTCCATGATTTTAAGGATGGGTTTTGACCAGGCAAAACAGGCTATAAAACAAAAGATATTGGACATTGAATGCCAGCTTGATTTAGGGAAGGTCCCTACTTTCTTGTCCTCTATGAACACCAGATATATAGTTAAGACAGCTGCCTAACTGTCCCTCTTGGAGGTGCATAGCCACAGGAGGACTTTCACACTTGCAAGGTGTGCTGCACTCCCCTCTGCTGTTTTAGATGGGTGATGTAATAGAAATTCCCTATGGGGAAAGGCTTTGCCCCTGCAGTGAAGGGGAAATTGACACTGTAGATCATGTTTTTCTGTGTTGCCCCTTCTATCAAGATGTTCGCACTAAGACCATCACCCCTTTGATTGATAGAATACCTGAAAGAACAAGACTGGAGTATGTTAGGCTACCCCTAGAAGACAGAAATCCAACAACTACAGCCTCACTCGCAACATTTTGTGCAACAGTTGCTTTCGTTACCAGGGTTTATGTAAATAACTACTATATTACTGCCTATTGATATTATTGTCTATTTTTAATTCTGGGTTTTTTTCATCAGTAGCTTTGTAGTATTTTATCTATTCTGGTCTTTAACTGTACAATAAATTAAACTAACTAAACTTAATTTTCAGTTTTAATGTCAGTCATGTATATTCTCTGTTTTGGTATCCTTTCATATATCATTATTCTCCAATAACCCACTTAACTCATTTCAATTAAGCTATTGAGTCTGAGTGCCCCTTACTGAACAACAATGTGGTGGGTGTCATCATTAGAGTGTCATACTAGGACCAGAAGACCCAGGTTTGAGTATGCATGGAAGCTTGGGCCAAGCAGTCTCTCTCAGCTGAACCTATTTCACAGGGTTCATAGAATAGAATAATAGAATTGGAAGGGATCTCCAGAGTCATCTAGTCCAACCCTCTGCAAAATGCAGGAAACTCACAAATATCTCCCCCCCACACACAGTGACACCTGTTCCATGCCCAGAAGATTGAGGGGGGGGGACCCTACAGGATCCCTAACCAAACTTGCTGCCTGACCCCAAAGTGATGAACACCATTCCCTGAGTGTGTAAGAAAGGGCCATAAGAACTAAGCACTGATGCAAGCCTTCCTGCCCTCCTTCTCATGATCTGCTTAAGTTCACAGAATCAGCATTGCTGTCAGATGGCCATCTAAAACCTCCAAAGAAGGAGAGGCCACCATCTCCTGAGGAAGCCTGTTGCACTGAGGAACCATTCTAATTGTCAGGAAGGTCTTCCTAATGTTTAGTCGAAAACTTCTGATTTAATTTCAACCCATATCAGAGCCTCCTCAGAAAATTTCGGAGCATGCATAGGAAAGGATAAGTGGAGGCTCTTTAGACCAAAGCCATTTAGGGCTTTTAAAGTTCAAAATCACTTGGGAAACAGACTGGGAACCAAGGTAGATGGCATAAAATGCTTATTTTGGCGAGACCCATTCTGACTGCTCTAACTCACTGAAGTTTCTGGACTGTTTTCAAAGATAGCCCCACATAGATTGCATTATGGCAGTGAAACTCATCCAGTGGCTCAGGAGCCACCTGTGGCTCTTTCAATTTGGCATCTGCCCAAAGTTTCACAGAAGTGGACAAGACCCTTGCTCCATGGGGGCTTGTGGCATGCAAATGGTTCCCACCTTAAAGCAATCATTGCCAGAGCAATGGGTAAGCTGTAAGCCTCCCTGAGGTGCAGGTCTCATGCCAAATATGAATGTAAATACAGTTCTTTGGGTTGATAATAATTGTGACTAAAAAAAATGGTAAAGGTAGTCTCCTGTGCAAGCATCAGTCGTTTTTGACACTGGGGTGACGTTGCTTTCACAATGTTTTCACGGCAGACTTTTTATGGGGTGGTTTGCCATTGCCTTCCCCAGTCATCTACACTTTCCTCCCAGCAAGCTGGGTACTGATTTTACCAACCTCGGAAGGATGGAAGGCTGAGTTAACCTGAAGCCAGCTACCAGAACCAGCTTTCACTGGGATCGAACTCAGGTCATGAGGGCTCTGACTGCAGTACTGCAGCTTTATCACTCTGCGCCACGGGGCTCTTCATTGTGACTGTAGCTGTCTGCAAACTGTGGAGTGAGTACCACTGTGTTACTATATTCCAGTCCAGATGGTTAGTACCATGGGGCAGGGGACAGCTGGGTTTGGTGGACAGGGGCATAATGTGCTCTCCAGCTCTTGCCCATTCCCTACCATGCAGAGGAAGTCTGTACTGTCCAGTCCAGCCCTATGTTGGCAGGTGGTGGTGGTGACTTTCACTTTGGGCATTAAAAATGGTCATTCATGATGCCTTGAAGCAACATCTGTTAGCATGACCACAATGGATTGGACATTGCTTTTGCCAGACTGCTATATTTCATGTGGAAGCATTTGAGCCCTGGTGGTGACCTTGGGCCCTAGAACAGCTGCCATGGTACTGTACTGATATATTTGTGTCCCTTTGCTGGCAAATGCTTTATCAAATGAAATACACTTTACCTTTTGCACCAAGTTTATTAAAGTCCTTAGGAAGGATTTGTGCTATCTTTAAATATACTGTCTGTTGTGCTTCAATTTCTGGCCTTTCCTGCAGAAAAACTCCTGACTCCTTCTGCTCGTTACTGCTTCACCAACTGAAGATCATGCAGGAAATCATTTGGCCTTCCTTTCTCCACTGTTCCCTTGATTTCTGGCCTTTTGCTGTAGCATGGGCCTGTAGCTTAAAACTGCAGTGTCCTAGTCAGGCCAAGCAAAGGGCAATATGAATGCTTTACACTATGTGAACTGTGCCACAGGGGACTGAATCCAGATCGCCCCAGTCCCAGTCCAATGCTCTAATCACTACACCAGCCCATATAGAACAAAGTTTACATATGTGCAATCCAGTGCATATAGGTGCAGACTGTGGAATAGATCATGATCACGAGGTTTTTAGCTGGGAAACTGATCTTGCAAAATAGTCACATATTGTATGCACGTAACCCTATTTGGACATTTCATGTAGATTACTGACTGTGTCACAGTATGGGCAAGGAATGTCTTTGTTAATAACCCACCACATATATGATCCAGTGTGATCCATGGCCAGATTTGATTGGACATTACCTACTCTATAAAGATGAAGCATCCATGAAGATGCTGCACAGTGAATGTTTTACAGCATCTGAACAGAGTTTCAGCACAGCAATTCAGAATAATAGGTCACTGGAAGGTACCTTTATTTTTATTTTGCTGTTTCAGATATCTGAACTCACCTCCATGCCTAAGGTGGAATAGCCATTATGTCACCAGCCTCCAGACTGTTAAGATTCAAAATCCACATACACTTGGTTTAAAAACAGATCATTCTCTGACCAAAGACCTGTAGCTAAAAGAAACATAGTGTCAATTATCTTATTGCCCCCTCTACTCCAAGGCTATTTTTTTATAACCACTCCCCTTTTTTATTCCCTTGAAATAGATTCATAATTAAGTCTATAACTGTTCTGGAGACTCTTCTTGGCAAATATAAGAACATATTGTTAAGAGACAGAAAGTCCTACAATACAAATTAATTATGTGCTATTGCTGCCCCAGTCCCTCTGGAAGTGTAAGGAAGGCTTTTTGATGAGTACAAAAGAGTCACTTTTCGGAGCACAAGGTATTTTCAATCAAAATGGCAGTGAACCTCCATCACCACTTCATACAATAATACAGTATCATGCCTATGCATGCTTTTTGTAGTGGAAGGTGACACTGGCAGAGGATCTTATATAGACAACAGCAGTGACACATCGGGTAGCCCTAGCTAGTAATGCACAGAAGAAGGCAACGGTAAGCCATTTCTGAACATCTTCTACCTCAAAAATGATAAGACTATCCAAAACAGAAGGAGATAGAGCACTGGAAGACAGGATCCCCAGGTCAGGTGGCATGCAGTCAGCTACTGGGAAAGAGCTGAGAACAAGTAAAGTACTGCTATTCTTAACTGGACTAAAACCAAAAGGACTTTCAGTTGTTGATATGAATGGCTGCAAAAGGAAAGTCCAAAGCCATTTGATGCATGGAACATGAAAAGCATAAACCAAAATAAACTCAAAATTGCAAAATGAAAAATGAAATGTTGAAACATTGCAATCCTGGGAGTAAGTGAATTAAAGTTTACTAGATTAGAACATTTTCAGTCAGAAAATTACAAAATTACTTTAGAAGTAACAAACACAGAAGAAATGGGATTGCTCTATTAGCAAGGCAAGATGTAGCACAAGCAATCTGGGGTTGTAATGCAAAGTCTGACCAAATAATATAGAAAGCCTATTAACATAACCAGGACTTCTTTTTTTTTTAAGCAGGAACGCACAGGAACGCAGTTCCGACTGGCTTGGCATCAGGGTGTGTGGTCTAATATGCAAATGAGTTCCTGCTGGGCTTTCTCCACACAAAAGCCCTGTGTGAAACAATGGTGATGCCAGGAGGTATGGTCTATATGTAAATGAGTTCCTGTTGGGATTTTTCTACAAAAAATTCCCTGAACATAACCATCATTCAAATTTATCCCCTATATTATTTATGCCGAACAGGAACAAATTAAAAGCTTTTATACAAGTGTCCAGGAAGAAACTGATCATGCACCTTAAATAGATGCACTGATAATCATAAGTGACTGGAATGCAAAACCAAAGTAAAATCAAATATTGTTGGAAAATTTGGGCTAGGAGGAGCACAAAATGAAACAACAGAGAGACTCAAAGAATTCTGGAAAGGCAACAATTTGTTCATTGTGAACAAGTGTTTCAGGCAACCAAAGAGACAATTATATACATGGATGTCACCAGCTGGCCAATATAGAAGTGAGATAGATTACATAATCAGAAGCAGAAGATGAAGAAGTTCTATTCTGTCTGCTAAAACAGGACTAGGAATTGATTGTGGTACAGTCCATGAATTGTTAATATATAAAAGAGAACAAAGGTAAAGAAAAACACCAAAACATATCTAGTGTCAAAACAGAACCTAACAATGTTTTTGAAGAGTTTAAAGACCATACAGCATTCCAGTGTCTAGAGACGAAGACTGATTCTCCACTAGCCTTGTCCCAGTCTCATGGTCCTCTTCTACGTGGGGCTTCCTTCCAATTTTGCACAAGGTACCCCAGGGCTGCAACTCGCTCTGCCTCTTCACACGGTAAGCAAGATCCTCTAAAAACCAGTTTCTGCTTGCTGTGCAAGAGGCGGAGTGAGTTGCAGCCCCAGGGCAGCTTGTGCAAAATCAGAAGGAAGCCCCACAGAGAAGAAGAACATGAGACCAGGACAAGGCTAGTGGGAAATCGGTCAAAGAGAACTGTTATTGTGTGTGTGTGTGTGTGTGTATAACTGTAATATTACTGTATTCATATCCTGCTTTTCTCTTTAATGGGGATTCAAAGAGGTTTACATTATCCTCCTCTCTTCTGTTTTATCCTCACAACAACCCTGTAAGGTAGGTTAGACAGAGTGTGGTGCCTGGTTAGGAATGTTAGTTCCCAGAGGGGATCTCCTGGTTTGGGGGCTTCCCCCGATGCTAGCCATTTGGTGGGAAGGTCCCTTTAAAATGGTTGGGTAAGGTGGGGGGCATGCACATATGGTGCTGCATCCCCAGAGTGATGATGTCACTTCACATGACATCATCTTGTTCAGGATGTCCCTTCCCCCTCCTGGAATGCCTCCCAAATCCCCCACTAGGGAGAAGTTGGGACCTGGCAACCCTATGCCTGGCCCAAGGTCACTCAGCAAGCTTCCACGGCAGAGTGGGGATTTGAACCTGGGTCTCCCAGATCTGCCCTGGACCCATTTCCAATCCAGTTTCCGCCTGGGCCAAGGGACAGAGATGGTACTAGTCACCCTCACAGATGACCCAAGAAGACATCTGGACCAAGGCGGGTCGGCGCTGCTGATTCTTCTCGACCTATCAACAGCATAATCGACCTTGAAATGGTCGATTATGACCTATTGACCCACTGCCTCTCCGTCACCAGAATACGGAGGACAGCCTTGAAATGGTTTTCCTCCTTTCTCCGGGGCGGGGACAAAGAGTGAGGCTGAGTGAGCAAAACTCCGTGTGGCACGCACTTATATGTGGAGTGCCACAGGGAGCTATTCTCTTGCCCATATTATTTAACATCTATATGCGCCCCCTCGCCCAGATTGCCTGAGGTTTCGGACTGAGTTGTCACCAGTATGCTGATGACACCCAGCTCTATCTGCTGATGGATGGCAGACCGTCTTCTGCCCCTGAATACCTGTCCGAGGCATTAGGAGCCGTAGCGGGATGGCTACAGCAGAGCTGACTGAAGTTAAATCCAGCAAAGACGAAGGTCCTGTGCCTGAGTCAAGGGGGGAGGGGGCAGTTTGTGTACCCAGCTCCCACCCTTGGATGGCACAGTTTTAGTGCCAACCCAACAGGTGAAGAGCTTGGGAGTGATCCTGGATGCCTCACTTTCCATGGAGGCCCAGATCGTGGCAGCTGTTAGGTTAGGTCTGCCTTCCACCATCTACGGCAGATCAGGCAACTAGCACCATATCTCTCCTCCCAAGACTTCGCCACAGTGACCCATGCAATGGTCACTTCCAGATTAGATTACTGTAACTCACTATATGCGAGTTTGCCCTTGAAGCTGTACGATGCATAACACCATATTTTTAATATTAATTTAATCCTAGAATGCTTTTAATTACAATGATGATTAATTTTATAAATGGTTGAGTTATGTTATGTATGTACTTATAATAAGTATTGTTTTAATTGTTGAAGTGCCTGTGTTGTGAGCCGCCCTGAGCCTGCTTCAGTGGAGAGGGCGGGATACAAATTAAATATTATTATTATTATTATTATTATTATTATTATTATTATTATTATTATTATTATTATTATTATTATTATTATTATTATTATTATTATTATTATTAAGCTGATCCAGAAACTGTAGCAGGTGCAAACATGGCAGCTCGCCTGCTAACTGCATCACCTATACGGGTGAGCATGCGGCCAGTGTTTCGTGGCCTGCACTGGCTGCCTATAGAGTACCGGATCCGCTTCAAGGTGTTAGTTCTGACTTTCAAAGCCTTACGTGGCCTGGGACCAGCATACTTGCGGAACCATCTCTTCCTATGTATGCCCCGGAGGTCGCTTTGTTCGGCCTCCCAGGATAGGCTGACTGTCCCCGGCCCAAAAGATGCCTGTCTTGCCTCTACCAGGGCCAGGTCCTTTCTGATCCTGGTCCCAACCTGGTGGAATCAGCTCCCTATAGAGATCTGGGCCCTACCTGGCTTATTGGCCTTTCGTAGGGCCTGTAAAATGGAGCTATTCCACCAGGTTTTCGGGTGAGGCAGCGGACATCTGCCCATTAGATTGGTCGACCTCCCCTACTGTATATACTGTATATCTTACTGCGCTGACTCGCTGCACTGTCCAGCTGGACCATCTCATCAAAACTGTTCTTCCGAGCTATTTGTTTATGAAATAATTGTAATTGCTTTTATTAATATATGATTTTAATGTGATTTTATTATGTTGTACTCCACCCTGAGCCCCCATGGGAGAATGGGCGGAATATAAATAAACTATTAATAATAATTAATAATAAAAAATCCTAGTCCAATACTGTAACCATTATACCACACCATCTCTGTAAAGAAATAACCAACAAAGAGGACAACGAAAAAAACAGAAAAATATCCAAGAAATCTAAAGGAAATGTAAAGAACTGTTAGGCATGCTGACAGACCAAAACAAAAATACATTAACTGAACAGGAAAAAAATGAAGAAAAGATGGGAACAATACAAGGCTTTTTTGTAGCAGGATCTCCTTTTCATATTAGGCCACACCCCCTTGATGTAGCCAATCCTCCAAGAGCTTACAGTAGTATTAGGAGCCCGGTAAGCTCTTGGAGGATTGACTACATCAGGGTTGTGTGACCTAATACGCAAAAGAATTCCTGCTACAAAAAAAGCCCTGGAACAATATACCGAAGAACTATACAGAAGAGATGAAAGGATGATGGAGTCCTTCAAAAAAGAATCTTTGAAAGAAGAACCTACAGTTTTAGAAAGTGAAATGAAAGCTGTTCTCAAACAATTGGAAGAAACAAATCACCAGGAGTAAATGGGGTATCAGTAGAGCTGATTTGTCGCAGAAATGGCACCAGTTAACAAGAACATGCCAACAAATATGGAAAACAGAACAATGGTCCACCGACTGGAACTCTCAGTCTACATTCCAATTCTGAATAAAGGAGATTTCCAATAATTTTTATTGGTCATTTTGTCATGTAGCAATACAAACTTATGTATTATTTAACAGTATTAACAACAAATACTTTTCTATGTCACTGTTGTCACTGAATAAAGGAGATTACAAAGACTGCAGCAACTATCAGAAGATCACGAGAATATGCCTTGTCCACACTTTAATGCTACCAGTAATCTACATGAGTGCTGATTCCATTGACATAGAATTCTTACCTTAGGTCTGTAAGAGGCAACCATTGCCATGTATTGGCCCACACAACTGAGCAGAGATTTCAAGGTAATGTAAACCCTTCAGAACAGGGGTGTCAAACTTATCTGTTATGAGGGCTGGATCTCTCTCTTTATAAAAGAAAATCCATGTTGCTGATGACTCACCTCACCTTCCATTGGCTGAGTTGTGTGTTGCTCAGTCTTGATGAAGAGTGACCCTACTCTCCAGCCCCAGGACAAACAAAGCTTGTGCCAATGGGAAAGCTGCCTTCACTGATAACTCACTTTCCCATCAGTGCCTGTTGCTAGGCATCCATAGTATTCCAAGCTTGGTTCCGTCAGTAAAAGGTGGGAGGGGTCCTTTCTAGGCCTATTTTGACCTTTGAGGGAGAACCTGGGACCAGACCTCACTAGGGTTGCCAGATTCAGATTGGGAAATTCCTGGATATTTTGTGTTGGAGTCTAAGAAAGCCAGAGTTTGGAGAGCGGAGAGGCCTCAGCTGAATATAATGCCATAGAGTCCACCCTTCAGAGCAGTTATTTTCTCCAGGGGGAGAGAGAGATGTTGTCTGGAGTTCAGTTCCAATTCCAATTCCAAAAACCTTCATTGGCATAACAATTTTTAAAAAAAGTTCCAGTTGTGATACCAGGAGATCTTTAGACTCCATCTGGAGGTTGGCTATCCTAAGCCTAGCAGCACCCTCCGGGTAACTTGATGCTACTTGACTGGCATCATTTAACTAGGCCTGGCTGCTCACTACTGTACCCTGTTGACAGCCAGTGTGATGTGGCAGTTAGTGCTAAAACCTGCAAGGCTGAATAGTATGGGAAAAGGCGGCAACAATGCACTGCAGATGAAAGGAATGCTGAGCTTCAGTATCTGCATGATCATTATCATGCTATGATGCCGCAGCAAATTGACACTGAGTACCAAAGCCAGGGTACTCACTTAGAGCCTCATTCTAGAGCCTGTTGTATTTATTCCAACAATGGGGTTTATTCCTAGTCTGACATAAATGGGACTTTGATGGGCCAGACCATGTGTGTCATAAAATGTAATATCAGGTAGAAGATATAAACTTTATAAAGGACACAGACAAACACAATTAAAGATACTTTTTAAACTTAAAATACAAATGTGGTTAAAACATAATACCTTGAATGCATCTTATGTCTTCGAGAATCACAATCCATGCAACAGTTTTTTTGCAAAGGATTCCCAACAAGATACATTATCTAGGCTTGGGTCGTAAGCTCCAGTCATGTGTTTCTCTTCCCTGGCCAGTCTCCCCCCCCCCCTCAATAACCCCAGTGAGATTTTAAAGTGCTGGAGTGCAGATTGTGCAACAGAGACTTTTAAACTTTTTGCTCAGACAGAGAGAGGGAGAAGCCCCTCCTCACCTTCTCCACACCCCCTCCCCAGCTCTGTCCAAGGCTGCAATCCAATGAAGGTTTTCTCAGGAGTCGTTCCTGTGCATTGTGTGCTCCACAACAGGTGCCTAGTCCTCTGCTAGAGGCTAACTCCCAAGGAAGCTGACTTGAGGCCCCCTTCCTCACTCCTGCTCACCTCATCAAAGAGCTCCATCACTGTGGTGGCATCCTCTCCAAGGGCACTTACACCTTCACTCTGGCCACAGCCATCTAGCAGTTTCCCACTCATTAACACCTGCAAGTGTTCCCTGGCCAGACTTTGTCCCTCTGTAAAGATGGCTGACTCCTGAGGAAGCCAGCTTGGGCCCCTCTTCCCCACTCCTGCTCACCATGGTGAAGAAGGGCTCCACCATGGCAGCAGTGTCCTCTCCATGGTAACAATGTCCTCTCCAGCAGTCCCCACACTCCGTCTGCAACCATCCAGCAGCTTCTCCCTTGCACACACTTACAGGCAACCCCCAGCTAGGCTTTGTTCCTCTGTGGTGGCTGCACCAGTACATGACTGCCCGTGTCCACCTCCAGCACCCCTGCTTCTCCCCCTGCACCCAAAGCCAGCCAGCCAGGGGAGCCATAGGGTGCGGGGGGGTTGCATGCATGCCCACCTCACTGTTGGAGTCCCAGGAGAGCCGCCTATCTCCGCCCTGCCAGAGCAGCCTGCAACCAATTCCAGGAATCATGGAGCCTACCAGCACAGGGTAAAAAAGACAGCATGGGCCCAGAAGAGCTTCCAACTGGAGGCGGAGCCCAGCTGGGCACAGGAGAAATTAATAAAGATGAAGCCGAGTGAGCTGGGAAGTTTGTCAGCCCCACCATCTGCTCCCTGCACTCAGCAGCAGCTCAGATGGTTGAGGACAGGAAGCAGAAGAGCCAGGGTGGAGACAAATGAACCACACTTGCAGGATGGATTAAAGCCCTGGGTGGGCTGGTTCTGGTCAGTGGGCCATAGGTTTGACACTCCTGAGGTAGGGCATTTATAGAGGGAGGGACAGAGGAATTACCTTTTACCTGTTTCTTTGCCCAATCTGGTGTTGTGTTATGCTTATCGATATTTTCTTTTTAGTAAATTTGTTACAACTTCTAATGCTGGTAGCAGTTCTCTGTACCATTGCTCCAGGCATGATATTTTATGAGTGCTAGGAGGATGGGAAGCAGCAGTCCATTGGCAAGTGGCTTCTCTCAAAGTGCACACAAAGCAGAAAGCTGCCCCCATGGTAACCATATGTTGAAAATCAGGAGATACTTATGGGACAATTTTATTTCATATTACATGGTTTTCTGAAATTATTATTTTACAGTTTGATCCAGGTGGGATTAAACCTTTGCTGGTCTTTAAGGTGTTACTGGACTCTTACTTTATTTTACAGATTGTGTAAGAATCAGAGTACATCAATTTTCCTCACTTGTCAGTATAGACATATTGCTGCCTTCATTAATATCCTCACCTTTATATCTTGTATCTAAAGTCAAGGAAGTGCCACCACCCAAGTAACTGCTGCTGTTTTGCCTCTAAGTCAACCAGGACAGAAGTGGAAAGGGGCAAGTCTCTCATAGTTGTGCTTGGATGCTCTGGCCCATGTGCAAAGTGGTGTTTCTTGCAGAATATCTGAACACAAATCATACAGGTCCAAACAAAGAGGCTGATGACCAATTGTAAACTTGCCCAGTATGTACCCTCAGAAGCAAAGTAATGCCATAGTACAAGGCCTATAATACAGCCCTCCATATTTTGTTCCGGCCTCACAAGGTACAGTCACCTTTTACATGCTTCTGAAGCATGATGGAAAGATTGTTGCATCTTTCTCTAAGTACTTCTGTGATAAAACTGCATGTTTGATAATTGCTGTCCTCTATGAGGGACTCACCACAATTTTTCACTGGTGGGTGGCATTATCTTGCACACATCTAGTCCTCCTGCAATGGTTCTTTACACATACTGATGAATTTAACCTCACTGGTGTTTCCCATTGTGATCTTATTGACTAAATCACATTTTAGTGTGCTCCTTTAGAACCAAACTACCTTGGAATCCCAAGGAATCAGTCTACATGAGAATTAATATCTTGCCTTTAGTAAGCCCCAGCACTGCCTCATTTACTCAAATATTATTCATAAATTACTCTGTTTAATATTTCCCTATTTTCACTGGTACCACTGTTGAGCTCCCCCACCTCTTCCTTGCAGATGTACAGAAAACTGTATTAGGACAGCTCTACTGGCAAAACGCCCTTGCAAGCAGCATCAGTGAGAAGAGATTCCAAGGGAGCCCATTCCTCTCTGTAATAGAGGCTTTGAAAGGCCTGGCAACATTTCTGCTGAATGCAGGAGAAGAAAATTATAAGAAAGCCCCCAATGCTCAATTTATTGGGCAGCATAATCTGAATTATGAGAGATCCAACCAGTGTTATCAAGAACTAGAAAGACTGCCAAGTCCTTCAGAACAGCTGTGGCCAGTCTTTCAGAGCAATGCAGATTCACTCATGCAAAGGAATAATTTATATTAGAAGCAGGCTTGCTAATGGGGAACAGAAGCTCGTTGGTATGCCTCCAATTTGACCCCAGGCTGGTGTTGTGAAGGCCCCCCCACCCCCGAAAATGCCTGTAAAGCTTCAAAGAAATATGACCCAACAAGTGTGACCCAATAAGTTCATGAAGGAAAAGAGGTAGTGGCTTGTGCTCAGAAATTCCTTTTTATGACAGGTGCACACAACCAGTGTTTACTGGTGTACTGGTGAAGTGGAGACCATTTCTTTCTATGTAGGATTTTGAAAGAAGATGAAAAATCAAGAAAGGAGCACTCAGTGGTGGATTTAACTGAAGATGTGACAAAGCACAAGGCACTGTGGCGTTGAGAAATCACTGAATCCTGCCTGACACCAATATCCAGTGAAGGATGTCAAGGAACCCATAGGAAGAAGTTGTCATAGAGCAGCATGTCAGTCATCAAGAACCACAAGCATAGGGAGGCATACTGACATTCTGATAACAGCTGGCATTTAATGCTCTTTTCAGAAGACATGCATAGCAGGTGCCAAGTATTAATTAATCTCCACAATGCCCTTGAGAGCTCAAACAGGAAGGTAGATGTTGTTAGACACACTTTAAAAATGGAGAAAGAGAATGAGAGAGAATTCACTTGACTTGCCCAAAGCCACTCAATATGTCAAGAGCAGAATTACAGAAATGCTTCAAGGCTCCCTGATTCAAAATCTTGTACTAATTTGTAGAAAGGACAATAATGTTTGTTCTTATTTAGCCATATCGTAGTTCACAGACATTTAAATTTCATAGCATAGGACTATGTCTGTAACTCTATTTATAGTATCAGTAGCATAAACTGTAGAAGCAAAAAGAGGGATATATTCAGAGAAGATATTTCTTTCTGATGCCTCTCAATGCCATGTGGACTTCAGCCACACGCACCTACAGAGAGATTACTTGACCCAGCTCCATTTTGCTAAACTCTGTTCACGGCCTGCCAGTTTGCTGATATTGAAACATGAAATTCCTTTGGTATTAGTCACTGGGCAGCATAAACTCTGCTCCCTCCCCATCTTCTAAGTTACAGTAACTCCATGTACACGCTTTGCATATTCCTTAAGAGAACTTCTTGTTTCATTCAAAATTACTCCTAGAGTGTCTGCCTGTGTGTGTGTGCGTGCATATGCATGCATGTGAAGTTAGGGTTGCCAACTTCCAGGTGGAACATGGAGATCTCCTGGGATTACAACCAATCCCACACCACAGAGATCAGTTCCCCTGGAGAAACTGATTGCTTGGGGGTGTGTGGATTTTATGGCATTATACCTCACTGAGGCCCCTCCCATTCCTAAACCCTGCCCTTCACAGCCTTTATCCCCTAAATCTCAAGGAATTTCCCAGCCTGGAGCTGGCAACCCTAGCTGTGGCTGACCCTGTCTTGGCCAAGAGCCTTCCTGTGTCTCCAGTTTTGTAGTCCTCCTGCCCTCAAGGCTTGTACCAAGTAGATAATGAAGCTTACATCTTCCTTAACGTTTTGTTTCTATTTTCAGAAGTGTTCATGTTTTTTAACTTGCAATGCAATGTTGATTCTAAATTACTTTTTGTTTTTAATTCTGAGCCTGGGATTTTTCATTTTTGCTGACTGTGTCCAGATTTGGCAGGCATTTGTAGATGTGTAGGGTTGTTGTTGTTCTATACAGTAAGATCTTTCTAGATAGTGTATTCTAAAAACATTTTATTACATTCTGGAGTCTCGATTCTGATCAAATTGCTAATTAGGGTTGTAAGGCTATATATATTTCTGTTTGGCCCCTTGTTGGATCCACACAACTCTCCCCTATGCACTGTGCCATGTTTCAGCCACTTTCCAGAACTGGAGGGTTACATGCTTCCTGCGTCCCCCATTCAGTCCTCCTTTGATAACCAGGGCTCCACAAGGGAATTTATACCAGCACTGGATTGGAGATGACTTGACCACAAGAAGGACACTTGCCTCTCATTTCAGATAATGGATAGCATGCTGTAGTTCATGGATTGGAAAGGAAGGAGGAGGGGAAGGTCACCAAATCCTCTGCATATCTATCTAGCATACAGCTTTTCCCCAGGAAGTAGGGTCGTCAGGCCCTGATGGTCCTGTGGTGAGAGGCTCTGGTGGCAGGGATGGACATGTTTGACCATAGAGATCCAGAGGCTCCTAGAACATCACTGTAGTCACTTCCATTTTTTTTTCAGCCAGAAATGTCATCAAGATACAAGGTGATACTATTTTCCCCTCCCTCCCTGCCACTGCTCGTACGAGCAGTGATGCTGACACATAACAGCCAGGTAGAAAGTGGGTCTTTGATAGATCACATACATTGTAGGTAAAAGTCCTAGGTTCAGTTCCTGGCATCTCCCTTTAACAAATCCTAAGTGGTAGGTGTATGTGCCTGAGGTACGCTGGCTATCAGAATAGGCTATTGGGATATATTATTTAATACTTTTATTTATGTTATTTATTGTAACTGCATGCTTGTTTGGAATTATATTATCTCTTTTCTTTTCATGTGCTTTAATGGAACACCAGAAGAGTAATGTTTGGGCAAGATAATGGTTTAGGAAACCAATAACAGAAACATGGCCATATGGAAGATGGCAAGGTCTAGGAGTTCTCCTGATACCCAACATTATAATAGGAATAAGGAAAACTGGCATTTTCCCACTGCATTAGTAAGTAAAATTGTTTCTTGACTGAAGCACAGCTAACTGCTTTTCCTCATCTGCCAAGCTGGATGCCTTCCATTTTCTATATTTCTCAGGACCTGTTGGACTTGACCCCTCCCCTCAAAAAAAAAGCCCCAGAAAAATCTTCTCTGGGGAAAGAGAAGCCCTGAGAAAGGGCAATTAGAGGCTGCATTTGTTTCCTCAGCTTAATTGGTCCCACCCTCAGAGAGATCAAGCTACAGCACAATGTAAGGACCTCAGATCACTGTCCAACACAGCTTAGAGGAGTCCCTTGCCAGCTGTTATGCAGGCCCAGTCCACAGTCCAGTTAATCAGAAGTAAGCATTTAGCCTCTACCGCTGCATGTCACCCATCAGCTCTTACCTGCTGCTGCATGTCAGAGATTTCTGGAAATTCACTGGCATTTTATGTCAGCTCTCAGATCCTGTCACCTACTAAATGAATTAAATGATTAATTGAATGAATTCGCACAAAATTTATTAAAATGTTATTGAGACTCAGCTTTCTGATACTGTCAACAATTGACTACAACATGTCAAATACTAACTGTTACTTCGAAATTATCAGATATTAAATGACAATCAAAGATTCACTGAATACTTTGCTGATCTGGATTCCCAGGGGAAAATTTTGAGGAATGCATTGAATGCCTTGGCATTCTCACTAGGGGCAGAAGCCAGAAAAGGGCTGAAAGGGCTGGTTTCAGAACCTCTTCTTGCCTCTTACTGAAAACAGTTCCTTTGCTTTTTGCTTCAGTGGTCCTGCAACATCCCATAGGTCTCAAAAGAAGCAGGAGAAAGGTCTGCACTGGAGACAATTCAGGGGGAAAAAACTGACTGACGAATACAAATGTTGCCCTTGTCCATGCTTGAGTGAAGTGTTGCTATTGCAGCCATGGAGAAAAGCTGATATTTTTGTCTTTCTCTCTCTCCATCTCAAAGGGAGAATAGAATGGTTTACGGGTATTATTGATAAACTTCAGGTTTGCTCTTTTTCTGGGATTTGAGAAGCTAGATACATGAGGCAGAAGAATACTAAACAACAGCAACCCATACCCTTCAACAAGCAAGGCACAGCAAGCCATGAGCAAGAAGGACAGGAAGCTGCCTGGCATAAGAACAGAGAAAGTGGGGAAAGGAGAACTACACAGGGGAGGAAGAGGGGGAGTCAAGGAGTGACAGGAAGTTGCTTGATGTAGAATAGAATGTCTCTACTGTACACTAAAATTTTACTGTACTCTACGATTTTATATCTTAGGGAGACTTGAAAGCAACTGCATCTGAAGGAGAAGCTGGTGTATGTTTTTACAATTAGGCACTCTGTGGATCTCACTTCCACAGTCCATGTTATCACATGAAAGCACTTTTCCTTCCTTCATGCTGTAAAAAATGGAGTGTGAACTGTAGCGCAAGCTGGGGAGGTGTCCCCAGGGTTACTTGCTGCAGCTTGGGAAATTCTTGGAGAATTTTAGGGAGTATAGGGTTGTCAGCTCGCAGTTGGGAAATTCCTGGAGATTTGGGAGTGAATACTGGAAAGGGTGGGGTTTGGGGAGTGGAGGGGACACAGTTTATGGGAGGGAACTCAGAGGGTTAGTTTGGTATAGTGGTTAACTGTGCAGATTCTAATCTGGGAGAACCAGATTTGATTCTCCACTCCTCCACATGCACCTGCTGGTGTGACCATGGGTCAGCCATAAGTTCTCAGCAGACCTGTTCTCTCGAGAGCAGTTCTCTCAGAGCTCTCTCAGCCCCAACTACCTCACAGGGTGTCTGTTGTGGGGAGGGGAAGGGAAAGGAGATTGTAAATCACTCTGAGATTCTGAGTGAAGGGTGGGGTATAAATCCAATCTCCTCCTCCTCTTCCTCCTTCTCTTCTTCTTCAGGCTATAATGACAAAGACTTTCTCCTCCAAAGCAGACATTTTCTCTAGGGGAACTGATTCCTGATTTCTGGTGATCAGCTGTAATCCCAGGATATCTGCAATCCCCAACTGGAGGTTGGAAACTCTAAAAAGGCTTACCCTAATGGGGCATGGATTGCTAGTGTTGCCAGACCCCCTGGTGGAGGTCCCCTGCTGCCAGGCCATGCCCTCCAGCCTCTGATCAGCTGACTGGAAGCAGAACTTACCTGAAGAAGAGAAAGGTCCAGGCTTCATTACAGGATGTCATCACACCAGTGATGTCCAGGTGATGCTCTGTTATTTGGGCAAAAACTCTATGGTAGAAGCTGATTTTGCCGAAATACCGGCGTTTGCCCAAATACCTGGACATTGCCGGTGTGAAGACATCACTTCCTGTGCAACACTGGTGACAAAGCCTAGGCCTTTCTCTTTCTCCAAATAAGTCCCCTATCTCCCACTGGATGCCAGGAGGGACCTGTGACACTATCTATTTCAGGTTTTTGCTATCTGTTGCTATTGTATTAGTTAGGATACCAACCTCCAGGTGGGACTTGGGGATCCCCCAAAATTACAGTTGGAAGCCTGGAGTTCCTTGGCTGCCGCCCTCTTAACTAACTTGTCCAGGAATGGTAAGTTTGATACCATGGGTGGAAGTTGACTAGAACTGCCACCTCCAAAGATGGCTTCTTTAAGAGTGGGTGTACCACAGCTTCCTTCAATTCCACTGGAATAGTCCCTGCCAAAAGGGCTAAATTGACAATCTCTTCCAGGGGCCCCCAAACACTGTCCCTGCAATCCTTGACAGGATGTCATGGGTCCATGAGGCAATTGGTAGGCCTTACAAATGCCAGGATCCAGTCAACATCTTCCAGGGAGTATCAGCTGAAATGGTCCAAGCAAGGACCAGAAGATGGACAAATCTGTTAAATGTGCACACAAGTTAAAGACAATGTACTTGTGCTTTATATGCACACAACTGGTGGGTGGGAAATGTGGGGGGTGGGGAATCAGCAGCACAGCAGCAGGGGAGGGACTTCTATGCCTCATGCTTTTGCTGGAAGAAAATGGGTGTGGGGTGCCAGCTGTTTGTCTCACTGCTGGTTCCATGTGTCTGCCCATGTATCTTCTCATTCACCTTCCTTTTCATTCTCCTTACTGACATGGTTTTTTTTGTCAATAAGCTTGCAGGCAGGGTTAGTTGTCTGTGAGGAACTTTGCAAGTAAACATTATTTTCATGAATAGTGTGATGCCAACAGCCTGCAGCTGTCCAAAGTGATCCAGGCAGGATGACACTGAAAGAGAGGAAGTGCTTAGTTTGGAGAGGAGTCAATTTGTGGGGAGGGGGCTTGGGGTGTATACATGAATGGATGTAAGTGGAGACTGCTGATAAGTCCAAGGTTGCTCACAATTCAACAATAAGCATGTGCCAACGGTAGCTCTCCAGATGTTTTTTGCCTACAACTCCCATCGGCCCCAGCCAGCATGGTCAATGGCTGGAGCTGATGGGAGTTGTAGGTAAAAAACATCTGGAGAGCTACCATTGGCCACCCCTGGGATATTAGATTAACCGAGTGCTCAAGCGACATGGTACATTGGAATTACCTGGTGTGTGTTTGTGCTACTATAGAGTTACACGTGAAGCCTTTTTGTCTTAGCAAGCTAATATGAGTCTTTTATCGTAAGTAACTCTGTTCTAAGGCTGGATAGAGTAGAGCTACAATTCTAACCTAGTCTAACTAGCTGGGGTGGTTAGAGATGCAAGAAGCTTGTCCTGCTCACGTGGTAGCAAGAGGGAGAGAGAGAAAAAATGTGAAAGAGGTTTCAGCGGAAAGGGAGCAAGATTCCTTGAGAACAGCCATGTACACATCAAAAAGGCAGCACCAGAGCAGTAGGAAAGGATGCACTTTCCTGCTGCTATCTATCATTCTGACTCTCTACTGTTCCCCTCTGGAGTCTGAGGCTAAGAGACAGCACAAAGTCCTTCACTTCCAACACTGTGTGAGTGTGTGTCAGAGACATAGTGTGAAATTTTCTGCCAGTTTTTAGTTTCCCTATGCCTTCCTCAGTCACACAGTGTGCTGAAGTGTTATTTGAACAAGCCAGTTGTTAATAAGTGCAGACTTTTAGTCTTAATTGGAGAAGAACCACTAGCCTGCTAACCTCCCAGAGCTCTTCAATTATAGATAGAGCTCTGGACAGAACTGCTGGGAACGGCTGAGTGATTTCCTGAGTAACTGCAGAACTCCCTTTGCCTAGCACTGCTTTAATTGCTCCAGCAGGCCAGCATCATGAAGCACTCAGGTGGGACTAGGAGCAACTTCTCCCAAACAATATTTGATGCATTAGTTGCCCTTTAAGTATTAGACATAATGGCTTCAGGAAAATGCCCATGGATGGGATGATATTTGCTGTTGCCCCCTAGTAACTGTTGTTCTACCACTGACCATAGAGGTTTCATTTGGCCATCATGATTAAGAGAAGTTGACTGTCCTAGCTATAAATTTATCAGGGCATTTTTCAAAAAACCATCTAAGCAAGTGGTCATCACTTCACTTAATCACTATTCTAAGAAAAAATAAAAGAGTGGAGGTGGCCTGTGTTGTTGTTCAGTCGCACAGGCAGGTCTGATTCTTTGCGACTCCATAGACCAAGCCATGCCTGGCCTTCCTGTCTTCCACCATCCTCCAAAGTCCACTCAAATTCATGTTAGTTACATCAGTAATGCTGTCCTTTGCTATTATGCTACCTTTAGTTTTTCTGCTTTAAAAAAATTTAAAAAGCGGTTAGACAGAGAGATGGGCATGAACTAATTCATGAATCATGATTTGTGTACAAATTTGGCCGATCTGTGGTTCATTCTGAACTGTTTTGGCCCTTGGTGATTTGTTTGGTTCATTTCTTCAGTTTGCTTTTCCATACAGCCTGGTGCTGATTCAATCAATTCCTAGGCAACACTGGGGGTGAACTTCTGGGAGCCCTAGAAACACCCACAGCAGTTGAACCATAGCTTGATTTGCAGCTCTGGGAGCCAATCACAGAACTCCCATGCTGCGGCAAGAAGAGAACTGAAGCTGAGTTAGTTGTCCTGAGAACTGAAGCTGAACTTTCCTGGGGGTACCTGCTTTGGGGGGCTGTAACTTGGATGTTCCAAATCCAATCTTTGCCAAACTTGGAGAGCAGGTGGAGAGCCTGTTGGAGACTCCTGGTGAGTTTTACACATCCTGAACAAAATGAACCAATGAACCATGAACTGGTTCAGGCAACCATATAAACCATGAAGCAACACAAACCACCATTTCCTCAGTTTGTGCCAATTCCTAGTTAAATTCATGGATGTTAGCCCAATCGATAGCTATTCGCTACAGTAATGAAAAGGAATCTCTGAATACCAGTGCTCGGAGGCAATGTCAGTAGGATGCCTTGGCTGCTATGCCATGTTTATTGGCCATGACATAAATCAGGATAGTGAACTAGAAGGGCTGTGTTCTTACAGTGCCCTCATTTTCACAGTTTTGCTATTGCCATTCTTTGGAGTAAATAAGATCCTGTGTTGGATCATTTGTGCCCATGACAGACTGAGGGCTATGTGTTTGTCTACAAAACTATAGTTTTGCAAGAATAGAAAGACAGCTATGTATAGTTTTGCAAAAATAGAAAGACAGCCAAGAAAGAAACTCATATCTGCAAGAGTAGAAAGACAGCCATGTATAGTGGACAGTATCAGCCTACTTTCTGGGAAGTCTAAGTTCAAAATCCCCAGTCTACAAAGGAAATGTGCTGGGAGAACTTGGTCTGGACACACACTCTCAGCCTAATCCACTTTACTGACGCTGTTATTCCTCATCTAAATAGTTCACATTGCTTTCCTACTGAGAAAGACTGGATCATGAGAGCATGAATACAGTAAAAATGAGGAAGGGAACCCAGCTATACGCTGGAGAGCCCTGGCATAACCAGCCCAACAAAACTCTCTCTCTCTCTAGCAAGGCAAAAAGCTCATACCACAAATAAAACTGTTTTGGTCTTAAAAGTGCTTTCCTTATATGCCCCCCATGCGATTGAGGGAACTGGGCAAAGTAAGCTCTGGCTCTTTCCTTCCCTCCCCCTCTTTTCCTCCCTAGGGAATGAGGAGGGGGAGGAGCCTCAGGCAAGAGAAGGAAGAGAGGCTTGGCTCAGTAGCTCTGCTGTGCAACTGAGAGAACCTGGCAAAGCAAGTTATTGCTCTTTCTATCCTTCCATTCCCCTCTCTTCCTCCCTAAGGGAGAAGCATCAGCCAATGGAAGGAAGAGAGGCTTTGCTCTGTAGCTATTGTGTGATCGAGAAAGCTTGGCAAAGCAAGTTGTGATGCAGAAGGAAGCAAGAGAGAGGAAGGAAGCAGATGACAGCCAGTTTTTTGAGGGACAGATAGAACCCTGGTGGGGGCCAGATCTATCACCGGCTGAATGTTCAACACCCCTGCTTTAGTTTTTATGGCACTAGTTCTATTTATACATTCTTCTTTATACTTTGATGTTTTTTTTATCATGTTGTATATCCTCCAGAGCCCTGCAGTATCAGGAATTGGGTGATACATGAGTTTAATTAATTAATTAACTAATTAATACATCAGAAAAAAATCACCTTTTCACATTCATTTTCCAAGGGAGGCAGGAAAGTCTTCTGTTTTTAGCCTTCAGTGCGTTACCTGCACTGATGCTGGTTGTGGCAACTATAGCAAAGGATTATAGGGCTGTGCGTGCAGCTTTTGAATGCTTACTCCTTGGACAGGGTCTCATCTATTCTGCTTATGTTTTTCTGTAAAGTGCCTGGTATGCTGAGGGCACCCAATAAATACACAACACAAAGTTAAGAGTATGACACATTTCCAGGGGTTGTTTTATAGAAAAATAGGTGGTGGAGCTCATCCAGGGATTGTTATGCAGCTGCACCTACTATTCAATGGACAAGGTGGGGGGGAGGAGGGGGAATCATCAGAAAGGTTCAGGAGCTGTGCTCCTGTGAGCTCCTACTGAATTCAAGGCCTGCACATTTCACATACTTGATTCTTATCAAAACAGCATTTCTGAAAGGCAACCATGTTCATGTTAAATAGGAAGATCTAGTTAGACTCACTAATAATTCTGGTGGCAGTGCAGATTAAGTCAAGGAAACACAGACAACTACTAAAAGCAGATCTGTAGAATAAAGGATAACCAGGTCAAGGCAATCTTATTGTAATCAAAGAGACTTTGCCTCCAAAGAATAGTGAATATTTGCAGAGTTAGTGAAAAGTGCATTTCCCAAATGAAGGCAATGAAAGAACTGAGGCGCATCTAATTAAAAATGCATATTGAGGCATTAAAAAAAACACAGCACAAGGGTAAACAAACAACAGAGACTGGAGCTGTGTGCAATAAATGTGGGGGAACCATCTCAACATAATGCAAGTGTCCAGCACAAGGATTGCTTTGAGACATACAATTAAAGCAAGCATTTTCCAAAAACAGCATTTTCAAATTTATTTTAGTGAAATGGCAAAGAAACACATTTACGAGTAATTTGTTGGATGGTGAAGGCAACATTATTGATGATGGTGGTAGTATTGGGGATTACAAAGTAGTATTTTTGTAAAGCCAGTTTCCATAGACAGGTTTAACTATCTTTATATTCAAATAGCTAATCTGATCTTGGACTCTGTAATAGATTCAAAGTGGTCTCATGTGGCAGAGCCTGACGACATATTTGTGTAATGACAGGTGCCACATGAGGACGCTTGCATATTTAGAATAAGATGTTCTCCATGTGCTTTAACTTAAGGAACGATTGAAGTTTTTGTGCATTATAGGAAACAATTTGCCAAAAAAACTGGGAAAGTGTTCAGGAGCCACATACATGCTATATGCAATTAAGTTTTGAAACATTTCAGAGTACCATCAAAACACCTGCACAAACTCTTTCCCCTTAACATTATGCATCTAAACAAAGAACTTGACTGGGATGTTCTGATTATCAGTCTAGATACCTGAATGGCTATTAGATTTGGAAAGCATATCCAAATAGATAGAGCCTAAAGATTTTTTTTGGAGGGGGAGGGGAGATAAATGACTTCAGCTCACAAAAACAGTGGAAAATATGGATTAAGTTTTCAATTTTTTCCTCTTGTTTTAGGAGCAGCGTAGATTCTGAGGCAGGAAGGTGGTATGATCTTCTCAGATCCCAGAAGCTAAGCAATGTCAGTACTTGGATGGGAGACCAGCAAGGAAGCTTTTACAGGAAGCAATTGCACACCACCTCTACATCTCACTTGCCTCGATAGCCCTTGCTAGGGTCACCATAAATTGGTTGTGACTTACAGCATTAACGCATGTACAGATTCTGATTCAGGATAGCTGGCTTCTTATATGGCTGGCTGAAATGTAGAGGTCCATTATCCACTTTCAAAAGTCTTCATGCCTGCACAGAAGACTATGTCTTGGAGATGTAGCAATCTCCATTCACTTGGGGTCCTGTTCATGCCATATTATGGACACCTGGAATCTCACTTTTTTCCATTCCACTGCACCATTTATGTCTTAGCATCCTGTACATTCCTTTGGATCTCCAAATAAATCCCAAAGGGGATTGCTTTTAAAGCACTGTCCTTCCTTGAATCTCCAGATCAATGTTAGAATACTGAAGAATTCTGTAGGTCAGCATTAAGGGCTCACCACCCAGTGAGGCTTACTGATCAGATAAATACCATCTGATCGGTCCATGTAATTTCATGTGAAAAACCTCATCATCATGAGTAGCGTGATTTTTCTTGGCATCTATTAATTCTCCTGTTGGTCTAGAAATCCTGTGTTTGATATTCCATACTTCCTTAATTCCAGTTCAGTTTGAAGAATCTGTGAACTCAGTTATGGAATTAAAGCATGCATGTTGCTTCAACCTTCTGTTTCTTCAGTTCATGTACAACTCCTCCCCATGTTTCAAAGGAATATGCGTGCAGTACAAAATACTACTAAAAAGGCAAACATGATGTGATCACATATATGATGATGATAATATTTAATTTGTATCCCGCCCTCCCTGATGAAGCAGGCTCAGGGCGGCTCACAACATAGACGCTTCAACAATGAAAACAATACATATTATAAGTACATACATATCATAACTCAACCATTTATAAAATTAATCATCATTGTAATTAAAAGCATTCTAGGATTAGATTAATATTAAAAACTTGGTGTTATATATTGTACAGTTTTTCCATGGCGACCATATTCATTCAACAGTATGCTGTAAGATCATTAAGAAAAGGCCAGTTGAAAAAGAGCAGTCTTGTAGGCCCTGCAGAACTGAGCAAGGCTCTGCAAGGCCTGCACCTCTTCTAGCAGTTGGTTCCACCAGTGGGGGGCTGAGATTGAGAAGACCCTTTCTCTAGTAACTTTCAGTTTGGCCTCCTTCGGCCTGGGGATTGTCAATAGATTTTGAGAACCAGATCGCCGTACCCTCTGGGGAATACTTGGGGAGAGACGGTCCCTAAGGTAGGCAGGTCTTTGGCCATATAGGGCTTTAAAGGTAATGACCAGCACCTTGCATTAAGATTTATTAGCAAAGGCTGTATGCATTGCCTGCAGGATCCCTGGGATCCCCATTTCAAACAAAATATGGGACTTTTTTTTACCTGAGACCTTTGACAACTGCTGACCCTCAAAGAAGACAGTGTTGAAGTAGTTGGACCAATTTACTATAAATCATATGTTCAAGATTTTTTCTGTGCAGTATGGGCACACACACTCCAGTGCAGTAGGAAGACACCACACAAAATGGAAAGGCAGGATACATTTTAAAATAAATAAAGGAGAATCTTGAAGCAACAGTACAAGCACCCTAAGACTGGCTCTTTGCTTTGTCTCTCCCCACCTCCCTCCCCCAGCATTTTAGCAATGTGCATTGCATATTGGTAACATGGGGGAACTGCAAATGTGAATTGAAGAATGACACTGTGGCAAAAGATATATGCATAGTGCTTTATACAAAACTCAGAAATAACAGAATACTGGAGAATTTTTTTGTAATGTACTGAGTGACGAGACGTGTTGAAGGCAACATGCTTTATTAGCGAGTACATCACAAGGCAAGGCAACGTGGGCCGGGTCCTGATTATATGCATACCCCGGAACAACCCTCGGTCTGGCCAGGTCCAATCCTGGCCAGTTAAACTTCCCGCCACAGATCTTAATTGGCGGAGCGTATTTGTGGAGCTACATCCGGGGACCAGTGGACTTCCACTGGTCACCTCCGTAGCATCCGCTGTGTTGTAATTTCAGGACTGAAATGCAAGACACAACACTCCTCCCCCCCTAGTTCAAGACACAAAGTCTCTCAAGTAGGCTGGTGCCCTGCGTTCTTGGGTTGACCTCCTCGGGGTTATTTGGGGAGTTGGAGTGGCTGCCGTGGCTGGCGGGGTGGCTGGTTCCTCGTGGTGGGGTGACGCCGGAAAAGGGCTGTCTGTGGTCTGTTGCTGTTCTGGAATCTCCTCTCTGGGGGGGTGCTCCCACCGCTGTGGTGCTCTTCCGCCCGCATAGTCGGTGCGGCCAGCATAGGCTGGGCAGGGTGTTGCTGTTAGTACTCCCCCGCTTCCCGCTCCCCCGATCACTGTCGGTTCTTCCAGCAATGTGCGACAGCGCAGCTGGTCAATATGCCTCCTTAGGATCTGGCCCCCCCTCCGACAAGACCTCGTAGGAGCGGGACCCAGTGACCCGCAGCACCCGGATGGCTAACCACTCTGGCCCGCTTGCAAAGTTCTTTGCATATACCAGATCCCCTGGAAAGAATCAGCTAGCAGCTTCCCTGGTTTCGGGGGAACTGCGGAGGTCTGTAGCCTGGTCAGGATGCAACCTGTCTAGCCTCGTGATCAACTTCCTCCCCATTAGTAACTCGGCAGGGCTCAACCCGGTGACGGGGTTGGGGGTGATTCTGTTATCAAATAAGAAGGCTGCCAGGCAGTGAGCCCAATCTCCCTGTACAATGCGACCCAGGGCCTCTTTAGTGGCGAGCACCATGTGCTCTGATTGGCCGTTAGTGGCTGGATGGAAAGGGGTGAACCAAATGTGCTGGATGAGGTACCGATTCAAGAACTCCTGGAATTCCCAGGAGGTGAAAGCGGTCCCATTGTCCATGACGAGGGTCTCAGTAATCCCATAGTTGCGCTCCGCAGGGGTCAGGGTACTTGAATAATAGGCCATGGGAACCTCCCTCCCATCCGGGAGTTGGTGCCCCAGAACAGCGCCCACCCCATACGGGAAAGCATCGCAAGCCAGAATCACTGGTAAGGATTCATCAAAATGGTGGAGCACATCATTGGAAACTAGGAGGTCCTTGACTGCCTGAAAAGCGGCGGCTTGCTTCTTTTCCCAGACCCATGGGGCATTTTTATCGAGGAGCCTATGAAGGGGATCTGCAATGGTCGCTTTGTGGGGCAAAAATGAATGATAAAAATTTAATAATCCCAAGAAACTTTGTAACTCCATCTTGCACGTGGGGGCCGGAGCATGGACAATAGCCCTGGTCTTGTCGGCTGTCGGGTAGATTCCCACTGTGTCTACTGCAAAAGACCCTTCACAAGGCTCTGACCACTGCCACGGTGGGGGTTGAAGCTACGGGAATCACTTCCAACCACTTGGTGTATGCATCGACTAAGATGAAGAATATTTGGCCCTGGTATGGCCCCACAAAGTCTAGGTGTAACCGGGACCATGGCCTCTTGTTGGACTCACAGCGGTGGACAGGGGCACTGGGAGGATCAGGTCGGAACTCTTGGCAGGGTTGGCACCTTCAAACCCACCCTTCTATCTCCTCATCCATCCCCGCCCACCATACATAGCTACGTGCCAGGGCCTTCATGCGCACTATCCCTGGGTGTGTTTCGTGTAGGGCTTCTAGCACTTGCTTCCGCAATGGGGGGGGGGGGAACCACCACTTTGCTACCCCAGAGAAGGCACCCCTTGTGCATGGACAGTTCTTCTCTGCATGATGCAAATGCCCTGAATTCTGTGTCCAGTTTGCCTGTGGGCCACCCCCTTCCCACCCAGTCTAAAACGCATGCGAGGATGCGGTCTCTACCCGTGGCCCTAGCTACCTCGGCGGCATGGAGGGGCCTCTCTAGTAAAGTCTCTATAAGCATCACATGGTGGGCAGGGGCGGGATCTGGGTCCATAGAGGGCAGCGGCAGGTGGCTGAGGGCGTCCGCGTTTCCCATAGCTTCGCCGGGGTGGTGGACCAGGGCATATGTGTACGAGTTGAGGAACTGGTTCCACCGCAGGACATGCTGTGACAGAATTTGCGGTGTCTGGCGGTCTGGGGTGAGGAGGCCCATTAGCGGCTTATGGTCCATGGCAATCATGAAACACCTACCGTACAGGTAGTCGTTGAATTTATGCACACCCACCATTATTGCCTCCTTGTCTATCTGGACATAGTTGCACTCCGCGGGGGTCAGGGTCCTTGAATAATAGGCCATGGGAACCTCCCTCCCATCCGGGAGTTGGTGCCCCAGAACAGCGCCCACCCCGTACGGGAAAGCATCGCAAGCCAGAATCGCTGGTAAGGATTCGTCAAAATGGTGGAGCACATTGTTGGAAACTAGGAGGTCCTTGACTGCCTGAAAAGCGGCAGCCTGCTTCTTTTCCCAGACCCATGGGGCATTTTTATCGAGGAGCCTATGAAGGGGTTCTGCAATGGCCGCTTTATGGGGAAAAAATGAATGATAAAAATTTAATAATCCCAAGAAACTTTGTAACTCCATCTTGCACGTGGGGGCCGGGGCGTGGACAATATCCCTGGTCTTGTCGGCCATCGGGTAGATTCCCGCTGCGTCTACTGCAAAACCCAAGAACTCTACCCTCAACACCCTGAGGGAACACTTCTCCCATTTTACTTTAAGTCCCGCCGCCTGGAAATGGCAGAGTACCTCATGCAGACGGCTACTGAACTCCTCAGCGTCTTGGGCGGCGATCAAAACATCATCAAAAAACGGTTGCACTCCGGGGATCCCTTTGAGAAAGGCATCTATTATGCTCTGAAAAATCCCTGGAGCCACACTAACCCCAAATTGCAACCGCCGCACCCGAAAAGCTCCCCTGTGAGTCACAATAGTCTGGGCTTCTGCTGTCTCGGCATCCACCAAGAGTTGCTGGTACGCCTGGGCCAAGTCCAGTTTCCCAAAAGCCTTAGAGCCTGCCAGGGCTGCAAGTACGTGGCTGACCACCGGTATGGGGTATGGGTTGTCCTGAAGTGCCTTATTTATTGTGCACTTGTAATCAGCGCATATGTGCACATCTCCATTCGGCTTCACTGCAGTGACTATGGGTGTTTCCCATGCAGCATAGGATACCGGTTCTAGCACTCCCTGGGCCGTGAGGCGGTCCAGCTCTACTTCTATTTTTAGTTTAAGAGCGAATGGAACTCACCTGGCCTTTAGCCTTATCGGTCTCACGTTGGGATCGAGGGGTAAGGTGATGGGAGGCCCCTTGTAGCACCCCAGGGACCCATCAAACACTTCTGGGAATTCCCAGCACACGTGCTCGAAATTTTGCGTTTGCATCTGCTGCACCCCCACTATTTGAATACCCAGTGGTTGAAACCAGGCCAGCCCCAGTAATGTGGTGAGCTGGTGTTTGACCATGACAATGTCCAGCTTGCCCTTAAAGTTCTTAAACTCTACCCTTACAGTGGCCCAACCCAAAATCTGTACAGGGTTTTTTTGTAAGTCCCGCAGTATGAAGTCCGCCGGTCGCAGCCAGTCTCTCTGTTGCTCTCGGCTCCCTTCCTGGTTGGCGACATAGCTGGTTTGCCTCCTCCTCCTCTAGGTTGCCCGGTGACATCTCCTCCTGGTGGACAGCTTCCGCTTGCGGGTTGTGGTAAGCTTTGGTTGCTCTCTCAAATGCAGTGGCTTCGTTGAAGGCGAGTTGGAGGCTGAGCTCTTCCTTTGCGAAGAGTTTTTGCTGCAGTCTTTTGTCTCGGAGGCCCCAGACGAAGCGATCCCTCAGGGCTTCATCCAGCTTGTCGAAGCTGCAGTTCCCTGCAATTTGGTGGAGGGCGGCCAGGTAGATGGCGGCTGTCTCTCCCACCCCTTGATCCCTCTTGCGGAAGAGGAATCAGCGGGCGATGATGGAAGGCTCGGGCAAGAAGTGCCCGGTCATGAGTCTATCTCCTTGTACGTTTTCTCCATGATTTTCACAGGGGCCGAGAGACCGTTTGCGATCTCGAATGTGGCCTCCCCGCAGATACTCAGAAGCACGTCTCTCTTACGGCTGTTGTCTGTAATCATGTTCGCTTGTAGGTAGCAGTCGACTCACTCCGTGTAGGTCTCCCACCAATCAGGGTTGGCAGGGTCGAACTCTGCAAGGTGGCCCGTCATCCCACTTGGGTTAGCCATGGCAGCGGCAGCAGGTGCTTCCTTTCCCCTCGAATGCGTGCCTTCCTCATCTCCGGCCAGGTCAGCGAAGTCCCGCTTGGGGAGTTACCTGGCTAGAATCCCACCTTCGTTGCCACTGTAATGTACTGAGTGACGAGACGTGTTGAAGGCAACATGCTTTATTAGCGAGTACATCACAAGGCACGGCAACGCAGGCCGGGTCCCGATTATATACATACCCTGGAACAACCCTCAGTCTTGCCAGGTCCAATCCTGGCTAGTTAAACTTCCCACTACAGATCTTGATTGGCGGAGCGTATTTGCGGAGCTACATCCGGGGACCAGTGGACTTCCACTGGTCACCTCCGTAGCGTCTGCTGTGTTGTAATTTCGGGACTGAAATGCAAGACACAACATTCTTGGAAACAAAACTAAGCAATTTGGAACTCCTAACAATCCAGGGAGCAATCTGGTTGAGGTGAAGTTTATAGGCATCACTACAGGAAGAGAAATGCCGCTCATTCCCGGTGGGTTGGTGCTGTATGTGGTGTCAGTCTTGAAAATGACAGCTCTTATTTCTAAGGCTACCCTGAGGCATGTGGCATCACTGAATAAATGAATGCTTATATAAATGAATGCTGGCCATTACAATTTACTACTGTTTATTGCACTGATACATTACTTGACTTTAGCTACCTTTGGATAGCTGGAAAGTTAGTAAATGCACTAATTGTTCATGGGGATTTAGAGGGGAGAGTTCCAAGCCCCTGGATTATTCCACAGTTTAGAGAAACAACTGCTAGATTTTGCAAAGATGGTTTGGCTAAATGTCCTTATCTGAAACTTTGTGTATGTATACCATGCATTTTAAGTTACACAATGGCAACCAGTTTTATGGATTATTATAATTCTATATTATCCTAAGTGAAGTCATCATCTTCTGTACACACAAAGAAAAGGGAAAAAAAAACATATTCTCTGTAGGAACTGCCAGTGTTCCCAGACTTTCTTTAGGGAAGAGATGAATACTTTGTTGACATAAAGAATGATCCCTGCAGGCTTGGAAGCAGGAAATGTTTAATTTAAGTAGCATTTTAATAATTTAATTAAAATATATGGTTTCTGAGGCTTTTTTTATCTGAAAGCACCAATGCAATTGATTGGGCTCCATGTGCTTCACTACTGGCCTCAGCTGTCCCCTTGCTCACAAGATTCACCAGTGACCACTTGGTTGCTATTGCTGGCTTGCATCAGGGTTCACCACCTCCAGATACAGCTCCCATCATATTTTTACCTTTGAGGTCTCCCTGTTACTGCATTTAAAATACTAAAATAATACAAACCAAAAATAATAATGATGTTGAACATTTGGGGGGAACACATCAGTTTGACAAAAGCAAAATCGGCAGAGCAGTCATTTTCAACTGGAGTTCCCTGGTGGAGTCAAGACAGGAGCAAGGTGGACTATTAGTCTAACCCATTATAGTTATTTCTTTGCTGGGAGATGTTTAGGTGTCTTTTTTCTGTGCTGGTCCCTGTTTAAGACATCTGCTCGTGTTCATCTTTAAATGTCCCAGCCTTTCCCTTATTAAATATAGAGACCACTTTGTTTGATTTGAAAAATCTGAATGGCTCATGCTGCTTTTATTAATTAGGCCATTCTTCTGTATCCCTGTGCTTAGCCTTCTGCTTATATCTCTACACCTCTGCTTGTTTTACAACCACCTGGAAACACATGATGACAGGGTGTAGAAACAGTTTAGCTGGTGAGGGCTGGATAGCCATCAACCTGCCATGTTAGTTACGAAGGTGCTGCCAACTGAGGAATTGGCTCAGACACCCAGTCTCCTAGAACAGCACAGATTCCCATTATCGGATTGCCTCTGCTAAATTGGCTGGAAGAAAGAGAGCAATTGGATTGGATCTTACCATCCACTCCCACATTCTTTGTGCATTAATTGATCAGAACTGTAGGGCCATAATTTTTTAGGCTGCATTGGTACTGTCATGTTTATTCTGAAATAGGAGAAAGCAGGAAAGTAATACTTGAAAATTCATTTAGGAACAATGATTAAAAACAGTGTTATCACCACTGACACGAGTTTATCCATTCTTACAAAGTAAATACCCTTTCAGGGCTGGGATTTCTAGGCTGATGGTCATGAGGACTGGCACTCTGGTTCTCTAGAACCAGAATAGGTTATAGAATCAGAATAGGTTCTATGGTGGCTAATGGGAAGACTGTGCAAAGGCAAACAATGCAAAACACTACAGAGCTTTGCAGGATTGTGTGAATAAACCCCAAATACATGTGTATTTACTCAGAATTACGGTAAGTCCTTCTCTGTTCACTGGAACTTAGTCCTGCATTACTGAGCATAGGGGAGATTCACTATCCTGTCCAAAACCACATCTGATGCTTATATAAGGGCTAAGTGATCAACAAGCCACAAATTAGGAAAGGATGGATTGTCTGTTCTCTGATCTTCATTCTAAACTTTGGTTTACAAACATCTATAACACCTTTGTCAGATCATCCAGAAAGGCAACTGATTGCTTTGGATCATAGCACTGGAATCAGGTGAGCTGAGCTAAAAATTTGGAGTCAAGCATTTTTTAGATTTGAAATAAAGGCTTTCTAGTGATTAAAAGATCACACAGCTATTTTATTCTTTTTTGTGCTTTCTACTGCTATCCACCATTTCTCCCCCTATGCTCTTTAACCAAATTGGCATAGTAAAGGCCGGAAGCAATGCCCGCATCTTCTTTTGCTCTAAAATTCCTGTCCTCACTTTGCCAGTTTAGGTGAAAGAACAGAGTTGGGGGCAGGGGGAGTTGTCCTAGTCAGCAAAAGTGATTAGCATCTCTACTAATGAGTATGTGGATATGTCCTCCCTTTACACACTCTTCAAAAATTGCTGGGGGGGGGGGGGGCTGGAAGAGGGGTGCTGTACTGAGGTTCTGGATAGAGAGCACAGGTTTTTTTTTGGGGGGGGGGTGGAATTCTGGTCATTCCTAGAGTTGAATCTGAAATGTCTGCATAAAACAAATGTGCAATATAATTGAAACATTTGTACAATTTTTAAAAAATCTATTTCTGGCAGATGATTGGCAAAACCTACAGTTGCTAGCAGTGGTTTCCCCACCGACCCCTTCTTTTTTGCTACTGCTGTGAAGAAAATGCAAAGGTACTTTGTGAGATTATTCCTTTTTGATAAAATGCTCCCTGTGATTTTTGTTGAACATGGAATTGCAAAGCACTTTTACTTCCGTATTGCACAAGTGTAATATTAATCACCCGGTGTGCTTCAAACCGTATCTTTTAATGCTGCTTCCAACATGCAGGTATAAATTATGCTCTAATAGCTCTTCTGAATGTGAAATTATTATATTTATATGCCTTGAATGTTAATGTCTGTATTTCCTATACCGTAAATGTTCGATAATAGATTAACAAATTAACTTGAGTTATAGTGTTGAAAGTTGGAACACTTGAGAAATAGATATATAGAAAAAGTTGTCATTTTGTCATCTGAGTGGGGGAAAGGTTAGTAAGCTAGTCCTATACACTTCAGCATACAGATAGCATTTTATAACAAGGTGAGTTTAATTATACTTCCTGGAATTGGGCCAGGAAAAGCAAGTAAGGAAGTGAATGGTATGTGAACAATATTACATTTAAATGTGAAGTATCACTGGAAATCCATTGAAGGTCAACACTCAATCTGTTTCCTGTCATTGGTTATCATACCACTGTTTGGTTTCTTTGCATGATGACCCTTGATAAAGAATACTAACCTTCATGCTCTCTCCCTCACCCCCATTCTCATACATATGTAGGTCAAGTCACAACCAAATTGCTGGAGACCCCAGCATGGGGCTTTCAAGGCAAGTGAGAAGTGGAGGTGATTTGCCATTACTTTCCTCTACAGAGCCTTGCCTGGTGGTCTCCCATCAAAGTACCAAACTTGATAGCTTTTGATATCTGACAAGCTCAGGCTATGCCATACCACCTTCCGTCTTCCACTACCCATACTTGAAATATTTATTTATTTGATTTTTAGACTGCCCTCTCATGTGGATTGGCTCAGGGCCGTGTACATCATATCAATAAATATATTTATACATCACCATAAATGGAATGAAACCATTAAAACCATTGGAATGAAACCATTAATAAAACTCAGCTATATCAAATGGCATTAAGGACATCTTGTGTCCTTTCCCCATGAGGGAGAAGGGAGATGGAGGAGGCCAGATTTGGTGGCATTTTAGAGATGCTTTATATCCTCTTCCTATAGGGGAGAGGGATAATGAAGGAGGCCAGACTTGTTGGTAACTGTTGCTATCAGGCCCTTGAACCTGATCTGGTACTCAATCTGGATCCAGTGCAGCTGGCAAAGCACAGGTTGAATGTGTGTTGTCAATTTAATTTCACAGTATATTAAATTGCATATTGTCTAGAGTCTTATTCAAGGTATTCCCATATACTGTGAAATTAAATTTTATTTTATGATGTGCCAGTCCTTTGGTGAGCTGCCTAAGGAAGGATTGATTCTGAAAGTGGATGGAAGCAGCAGTTCGGTTGCAGCCACACCTGTTTGGGAATTGCAGTCATACCTTTTTAGGAATTATTGGACTTCAGGAAGTCCTACAAACAAAGAAAGAATATTGCACATCATCTTTAAAATGGACTGTAAAATACTTCTTGATTAATATGTGAATATCCTGTTGTTAAGCATTGTTTTTCAATATATGTACTAGTAAAAAACTCTCATGGAGTATTTAATAATCATAAGCCTTACTCATACCTGTGAGTTCTCTGGTTTGACAGAATAGATGGGGCAGCAGTCAGCCATCCAGCCATCAGCAGATACAGCTGGGTGTCATTGGCATACTGATGACAACCCAGCCCAAAACTCCATGCCAGCTGGGCAAGGGGGTGCATATAGATGTTAAACAACTTTGGGAAGAGGATAACTTTGGGTATCATGGTGGCACCCTTTCTCTTGTCACCTTTTGTCCCCAGCCCTGAAGAAATGAGATAAGCCAATGTAAGGCCACCCCACCATGGACTCTTATGTCAACGAGGTGGTAGGTCAATAAGTCATGGTCAACCATGTTGAACACTGCTGTCAGACCTAGCAGTAACAGCAGCACTGACCTGCCTTGGTCCAGCTGCCTGCAGAGGTCATCTGTGAGGGTGACCAGCACCATCTTTGTCCTATGGCTAGGGCAAAAACTGGACTGGGATAGGTCCAGGGCTGATGTGTTTTCCAAGAAATTCTGGAGCTGCTCTCAATTACTCTCTCAATTACTTAGCCCAGAAATGAAAGGTTCAAGATAGGGCAGTAATTAGCAGGATCTGATGGATCCAAAGATGGTTTCTTTAAGACTGGTGTTACCAGAGTCTAATTTAATCTCCCCCATAGACCCTTGTGCTAAAAGACAGGTTGATAATGTCTACAAGGAAGCCCTGCATTCCATCACCGCTGGCTTTCACCAGCCACAACAGACATGGGTCTAGAAGGCAGGTAGTTGACTTAACAGCACCCAGAATCCTGTCAATGTTGACCTGAGAGAATCAGCTGAAATTGTCAAATACTGTATCCAAAGACAGCAAAGGGGCTTCCCATTCACATACTGTACCAATATTGGCAGGCAGGTCATGGCGGAGTGACAAGATCTTATCCATAAAAAAGCTCACAAAAGCCTCACAGCTAATGGTCAGATTACTAACATTTTGCGTTCTCTCTGCGAGAGAAGTCATAGACCTAATTGTCCTAAATAATTGTGCTAGGTGAGAGTTTGTGGATATGATGGAGGCTGCAAAGAATTCCCTCTTTGCAGTCTTCACAGCCATCACATAGGTCTTCATAAAAAGCCAATAGGATGTTCTTGTGGCTTTGTCATGAGGCCACCACCAAGCTCGCTCTACCTATCTAAGTTCCCATTTCATTCCCGTAAGCTCCATGATATACTATAGGACTAATTTGGGGTGGGAATGAAGAGTGCATCAGGGGGGTGATTTCATCAATGGCTTCAGAGAGGTGGATATTCCAGTCTTCTATCAGCACACCTAATGAGTTGCCAGGTGATACAGGATCCCACAGAGCACTTAGGAAACCAACTGGATCCATTTGTCTCCATTGGTGAAAAAAAATCAGCTTGCCACCTAGACAGGGAGGGGTTGGGACACACACTGGGGCCTTCAGAGCATAATGATCTGACTATGGCACCCTATCGATAGCAATCATTTCTATATTTATCCTCATGGCAAAAACCAAATCCATTGTGTGCCCTGCTTGATATGTGGACGTGATACAATCTAGAGTCCCAGCATCGTCATGGAGGACCAGGTCCATAGCCTGTCTAGGGGCAGTGGTGTCAGGATGAACAATGAAGTCCCCAAGAACTATTTGTCTTGGGAATTCCAAAGCCCAGTCTGCCACCATCTCTAAGCAGGCTTGGTAGACTGTCTGCTGGTGTCTCAGGTTGCATCTCATCCTGGTCACTGGATTTTCCCTTGCTATTACTGCCCATTGCAGTAATAAAAATAGATACTCCAGATCTATTCTCCTGTTCATCCCTTGCACTTCACTAGTTATGCCAATTGAGTACCATACAGTTCTTGGTCATGTCATGTGGAGAATATGGTTGAGAGCAACTATATGTCCCAAAGAACTCAACTAGTATTTGTATTGATACTCAAGGAGAGATGAGCACGTTGAAGATTCCTCATTCCTCAGCTGTGCTTCAGCTGTACTATGTGTATTTTGGCTGTGTGGGCCAGCAAGGGTTTCTCAAGAACAAGTCATGTTAGACTAACCTGTTCTCTTTTTTTGAGAAAGTGACTACCTTGCTGGATCAGGGGAATGCTGTAGACATCGTTTATCTTGATTTCAGTAAGGCTTTTGATAAGGTTCCACATACTGTCCTTGTTGACAAGTTGGTAAAATGTGGTTTGGATCCTGTTACCATTAGGTGGATCTGTAACTAGTTGACAGATTGCACCCAAAGAGTGCTTGTGAATGGTTCCTCATCCTCTTGGAGAGGAGTGACAAGTGGAGTGCCTGTTTTGTTCAACGTCTTTATAAATTATTTGGATGAAGGAATAGAGGGAATGCTTATTAAATTTGCAAATGATACTAAATTGGGTGGGGTTGCAAATACGGTAGAAGAAAGACAGGATACAGGATGACCTTGACAGGCTGGAAAACTGGGCGAAAACCAATAAAATGAATTTTAACAGCGATAAATGTAAAGTTCTGCATTTAGGTAGGAAAAATCCAGTGCATGGTTATAGGATGGGGGAAACTTGTCTTGGCAGTAGTATATGCAAAAAGGATCTGGGGGTCTTAGTGGACCATACTCTGAACATGAGTCAACAGTGTGATGTGGTGGCTAAAAAGGAAATGCAATTTTGGGCTGCATCAACAGAAGTATAGTGTCCAGAAGTGATGGTATCATTTTACTCTGCTCTGGTAAGACCTCACCTACAATATTGTGTTCAGTTTTGAGCACCACATTTTAAGAAGGATATAGACAAACTGGAAAGAGTCCAGAGGAGGGCGATGAAGATGGTGAAGGGTCTGGAGACCAAGCCCTATGAAGATAGGTTGAAGGAGCTGGGGATGTTTAGCCTGGAGAGGAAGCGGCTGAGAGGTGATATGATCACCATCTTCAAGTGCTTGAAGGGCTGCCATATAGAGGATTGTGTGGAATTGTTTTCTGTGGCCCCAGAAGGAAAGATCAGAACCAATGGTTTGAAATTAAATCAAAAGCGTTTCCAGCTCAACATTAGGAAGAACTTCCTGACTGTTAGAGTGGTTCCTCAGTGGAACAGGCTTCCTCGGGAGGTGGTGGGCTCTCCTTCCTTGGAGGTTTTTAAACTGAGGCTAGATGGCCATCTGACAGCAATGAAGATCTTGTGAATTAGGGGGAGGTATTTGTGAGTTTCCTGTATTGTGTAGGGGGTTGGACTAGATAACCCTGGAGGTCCCTTCCAACTCTATGATTCTATGACAATTCTCTTATTCTAATCCAGAAGGGCCTGGGTTCTGTATTGTACACCACAATTTTGGATTATACTTTATGGATACATAATCTTACTTGCTACATCACATTCCTCCCATTTTTCTTATTGGGAAACATATTGCACATTTGACATGGGTTTCTGACATTTTTCTCATTATTCATTAGATTTATCAGTCACCCCATTCCGACTTGCACTGGGCTCTGGGTGTTGTACAATGTGGCATGGGCCATGATGAAAAATATATAAAAACATTAAAATGTGAAAGAATTAATAGAGCTAAAAACCAAATTAGAATTTAAACGGATTCAATAGGGTCTTGCAGGGCTCTGGCAGTATTAGGCAGATAATTTCACCAGGTTGGAGTGCGACTGAAAAGGCCCTGGCCCTGATCAAGGACAGCCAGACTTCTTTGGGGCTAGGGATCACAAGTAAGTCATTTTCTGCAGAGTGTAATACTCTCCTGGCAGGCCCATAGCTATGAGGGGGCCTGTGGGGGCACAGCCCCCTGCTAGGCAGGGCCCCCTGACTTGGGGACCCTAACCAGCCTCCGGTGCCTCCGCCGCATCCTTCTCCATTCTGCCGTCATCATACACCATTGCTTCTGCTTGCTTAGGGGACATGATCAACACAGTTGCTTCTGCTTGCTTAGGGGCCGGAAGAATTCTCTGACTCCTCAGCAAGCAGAAACAACAGGGCACTTTCAGCGCCCAGGACTGAAAGTTAAGCTCTGTGTTGCTTCTGCTTCCTTAGGGGATGGAAGAATCTCTGACCCCTCAGCAAGCAGAAACAACGGGCCAGGACTGACGGGCCATGTTGGGCTGACGTTGGACTAGAGGGCGCCTGCAAGAATAGGCCATTCTGGCCCTCAAGTGGGGCGGTGGGGGTAGGGAGCGGATGGCTCCATTGCAGGCTTTCTCTGCCAGACAGGGCAAAGTAGGGTAGGCTGGCGCACACAAGTGGAGGTTCCGGCTGCAGTCCGGGGCTGGGGATCAGTGGAGTGGTGATGTTTGCCTGCAAGGGTTTTCTGGCCTGGTCTTGCTGGCCACCCAAGCGAAGGTGGGAGCTGCACTTGGGCAGCCTCAGCTCGCCCTCTGACAGGAAGAAATGTGAATCGGAGGTCTTGTAGCCCCAGAAGTCAGTTGCGACTTGGTGGCACCTTCCACCACCACCCCTTATCCTGCTGGGCTTGCCAAGCCTATAGGTAAGGGCAGGAGTCCGTGCGGCACATATCTAAACCTCTGAGTGGCTCTCCACCAGAGCTGCTGGAAGAGGGGTGAAAAGGGATCACCTTGGGGCAACTGTGGGGAGGCTGTATGGCAGTGAGCTGGCAGCTTTCCTCCTCAGCGGTGGTAGGAAAGAAGGCCATGGAGGTTTGGGCCACTATGTGCCCCCTGAAAAAAATCAGCCCCCCCCCCCCAATTCTTCAAATCCTGGCTACAAGGCTGTCTCCTGGGGACATACCAGAGGAGGTGTTCCCATAGATACATTGGTCCCAGACCGCTCAAGGTCTTAATGGTCAGTAGCAACCATTGCTACTTAATGGTCAGTAGCAACCATTGCTTGAACCTGACTAGGTACTCCACTGGGAGCCAGTGCATCTGAGGTGTTTGTGTCAGGACTTGCACTGCTGCATTCTGGATCAGCTGGAGTTTCTCGGTCAGCCCCAAGGGAAGGCCAACATAGAGCAAGTCTACTTTGGAGGCGATCGTTGCATGGATTACTGTGGCTCGGTCAGGGTGTGGCAGGAAAGTTGCTAGTTGCCGAGCTTGTGATGGAGGGAAAAGGCCAGCTTGACAATCTGCGTAACTTGGGCCTCCATAGTTAGGGAGGCATCTAAAATCACACCCAGACTCTTGACGGATGGTACCAGCATCAGTGAATTATATCAGTGGATTGGCATCATAGCAGTTTTCAGTGTCACAGTACTGTAAAACTGGAACTGGAGTATTTCAATATGTGAGATATATTTCACAGGACAGACTTTTTGAAGGTTGGAACAGGGATCACAATCTAGCTAACATTGCAAAGGATCCTGGGGACACAAAAAACTAAGACACTGTGCTGCTTTATTGCCCCTAAATTGTGGGGTCATTTGCTTGCTTGTGAAGTTAGGCCATTCTTTCTAGCTCTCATAATCATGGACACCTAAATTGTGTAGCCACCCCTGTAGAGAAAAGTAGCTTCTTCTGTAAGCTGGCAACCTCCCTTTACCCCATCTTCACATTGGTACACAGCATAAAGAAGTGAGAAGAACAATGTTTCATTCTAGAAAATGGATTTTTAATGCATTACATTTAACAGTGTTTTTTCATAAGATTTGGGAGAATTTGGGAGAGTGAAGCCTACCTTTATTTCCACCTCCAGCTTCCTTTCAAGTGTGGTGCAGTGGAATGGGCCTGTTCTGGCTTGCAGACCCTGCTCCACTCTGCCCTCCAAGATTCTCCCAATTCCTGCTACCACCACCTGACCTCTGCAAGAATTACCCACTGGGTCAGGACTCCCAGCTTCCCTTCCAAGTTTTGAGGGTTTGCCTCTGTGTCTCAGCACCAGGTCACCATGGGGACAGTTTACTGCCTTGTGCACCCCTGGAGGAATAGCCACTTGCCAACTGCCAGCCTTTCCCTGGTGTTCCTTTTAAGATAGTGTGTCCAAGACAGTAGAGGTCTATATGGTACAGAGAACCACCACCAGCATCAAAGAATAGGAACTATTTATTTAAAAGAAAATGTTTACAAGCATACTTTTTAGCATAGCACCAGACTGAGCAATGGATTAAAAAGAAATGAGTAAAATGCAGTTCCTCTGTCCCTCTTTCTATACATGTCCTATCAGATGTTAAAATATAAAACAGGCACCTTAGCTTAAGAAGTTATAGATCTCCACTCTACAGAGTGACCACTACCTTGAGGATTCCTCCAGTTCTCCAGGATCACACATAGTTAAATGGCTGCCTCCTCCAGACCTCAGTTAAAAGTCTGTCTGCTCTAATGGACTATGCACAAAACCCTTCCTCCTTGCTCCTGAGTTTTATATTCCCCCTTTCCTTTCCCACTGATCCATTCAGGACAGGTCAAGGAAGCTTTTCCTGAAAAGAATCTTCCTGAGGCCTTTCTAATATTTAATTCCTCCAGACCTTTGTTCCCTGCTTGGAGGAGGGTTGACCCATCCCATTGTCTCTAACTAGACTTATTAGCATTTGTAAGAAGGTGGGCTGAGGTAAATCTGGAAAGCCGCTGAACTGACTTCTCTCATCCCTGCCTGTTTTCTGCCAGAGAGAAGAAAAAAAGTTTTAAAACTCAAAGTGAGGGTTTTGCTCATTTCAAACCTCCAAAGAAAAAGCACATTTTTTAACATGTCGAATACTTTTTCAGTTGTGGCACACCATCAGCAGTCACCTAGTCAACATTTCTATGCGCAGGGATCTTGAGGTTGTTTGGGAGTGCAGCTATCATATATCCTTGACCGAAGAACAGTACACCCCTTCTGTCTGGGATGGTCGTCCTCTTCCACCAAGCCTGCAGCTTCGGGAGGGATGCACATGGAGCAGTGAGGGAGGTAGGGGACACCTGGCTAGCCAGATCAGCCGAATCAACACTGGTGATCAATAGGGTGACAGATGTCACAGCCAGATTGCCCTCACATCCAACTACTATGTGCAGGGATTTTTGAAATCACATATATTTTTGTTCTAGAAATGTTACATATTGTTGCCAAGATGCTGCTAGCTGGTATTCATTAAACAGCAATTTCTGATTAGATTTTCCTATTTATGTTGGATGTTTGGAGACTTTTCTTGTCATCTTGATGCTTTGGAGGGAATTTTGTTTCCTTCTTCTAGGTGGACACTTAGAACATGTCCCCTCTCCAAACCAGGACTTTCAAGAATACCACACAATATGTCTGCACATCCTGTTGGATACTGCATTATCATTGTGCTACAGCAATTATTCACAAATGGATTTTCCTGTGTGGATCACACAACCCTGCTGTAAATTATTGTCATGGCATAACAATAACACAATATCCTACAATGTCTCAGTGCAGTTTAGCAGATCTACAAAATTAATGCAAGCAGCACAGACTGGATGTATGAACAAAAGACAACAGTCACTTTTGTGTGTGAATAGAGCTCCCCTACTTTTTATTTTGTGTCGAAATGCTCAACTTGGGATGGAGGATGCTCATTCATGGGCATAGCCACACAACCCTGCATTTGCTTTAAAACTGATAGTAAAACTTTCCAGTTCTAGTTTATCTTGGCTTTTCTTCCAGGATGCACAGCATGAGGACTAAGTATATTCTGCAGTTTTAAAAATCACACCATTCAAATGCATTTGTATACCAAGTATAGCAGTCCACATTCTGAAGTTCTTGGCCTTTAGCATTTTTCTTAAAACCAAATGTTGAGCTTTATGGTTTCCAAATGTGTGGGAGGTCTGAGAAGCTGGGAAAGAAAGATGGAGGATGATTTTCAATGGCAGTTGGGGTTCATTGTTTATGTAACTCATTACTCCTCCCCTTGATTGGCAGAAGCAACAGATATCATGGGGAAATAGCAAATGTATTAAAAATTTGTATAATATAGGTCAGAATTCAGTTATCTTCAAGTTCATACTTCTGCTTTAGAATTCTATGCACAAACAGGCCTGTATACAGTTTATAGTACTAGAACTGGTTGTGGAATGTTTATTCCTACCTCTTTCAGGTGCAACCTCTGGATAGGTGGCAGGATGATGCTTCTTTTGTCCCATGCTTGCAATGTATTCTGCTTCCTGGTTACCTGCAGAAATTAACTATGAGAATGTCTAGTCATATAAACATTTTGAGTGTAAGTAGCAACAGGTTGTAAACAGGAAGCAGCCACAAGCCTGAAAGAACACCAACGGAGAGAGGCATGTAAGGTCAGCATATAACGTCAGCGAGAAGGCAACTACTGGGCAAACATCACAAATTACGAGTAGGTTTTTCTGTTCAAAAGATGGAGGTGTTCTTCCTGTGTCAGTAACTTTCAGTTTGGCTCCTGTGGTGTGATGGATTTTCCCTCCTCCCCAAAGATGTCTGCATGGGACTATTTTAAATTATCCAGAACAAAGATGTGATGTGTGAAAGCACCCTTGGAGGCATTCGCTGCAACTGTCACCCCCAGTAACTGATAGCGGTTTTGGACTCCTACTGTGTAGGCTTCCTCCTCTAATTCATGCATCCCTTGGGGTCATAAACTGCCAGTTCTCTTCTCTGTGTTGTGCTTTCACCTGTTCTTTCATTTCTGGCCCTTCCTAGCTTTGTCTCTGCTAAGCTGATATGCAAAAAATCTGATGCTACAAGAGCCCCTTTGTTTCTTTAATCGGCCCCATGGTTGATACCAAAATTCTACCTTCTGAATAAAATATTAGTTTGCAGCAGTGAGATTTTGCATGAAATTCAAACTCAGCATAGATTCAGTTCTGGATCAGCCTGAAATGGAGCCTGAAAAGTTAATGTGGAAGGAATGCAGATAGCCATCTATGAAGTGTTACCCCAGGGCAGATGTAATCCACATGATCAACCTGGTAGTCACATGAAGCCCAACACTAAGAAGCATTTATTAATACTGCCCAAATTGGTCAGAAATGATGGGAAACAGGAGACAGACTATCACTAAACCTGGCTACCCATAAAGTGATTGCTTTGTAAAATGATCATCTTCACTTACATAATTTAATGTAAAAAAATTATGTAAAAAATCCCTGTGTGCATCTGAATTGTAGGATTAGCTCCTCAGGACATGTGAAAGGTTTTGGCTCAAGACTGAGAACATTTCTGCAAGCATGCACTGCAAACTGCTGCACCGGCTTTCTTAAATAACTGATGTTTGTAAAACTTTCTGCAGAACTTTTGGCTGCTCCAGAAGTAGCTTCAAATTTACTGACCAATTACCCCTTGTTTTCTGGAACCACTTTCCCCACAATTTCCCCCCCTTCAGGCATGAACACGTAGTTTTCAAGTGTGGAATTCCCAAAATCAAATTTTGTTTCCCACCGGCCTTTTGTGGCATTGTCATTGTGGTTACACCTCACTTCCCCAAACAACAGACTGATTTTTAAAGTGTAGTTCTGATTGCGTTATGATGATTTTTAAAAACTTACTAGTATTGAATAACACTTATGAGTTGGTGTATCCAGTTCGATGATTGCAAACAGAATAATATTTTCATTAGTCTTTCGTAGGAATCTTTGATGGCTGCTTTCTTAGTGGGCAAGGAGGAGTGCGGGACCTTTGGAACAGCGGCAGCCATGATGTTCCTCACATTACATCCAGCTTTTCTACAGTGTTATAATGTTACCACAAATGCACAAAAAATGAGGTTCCTTCACTGAAAAGTACATGATGAAACATTTAGCATGCTTCATAATACTATTATGAACTGGTGTACCGAGTTTGATGATCACTGGCCATTTTCTTAGTTCGTGACTAAGGAAGACTGAGGGACCTTTGAAATGGTGGCAAATATCCAGGCTTTTTTCAGTGTTATGGTGTTATAATATTACTTAGCATGCAGAAAAAAAGGAGGTTCTGTCACTAAGTACATGACAACACATCCACCCAACCCTTTTCAAAGGAAGTGCGGAACATATGGAGAGGGTTGGATCCAAATTCAAGGGAAAAAAATTCCCTGAAATTAATGCCCTTTTGTAGAAGGAGTGCCACAACATTAGATCATCAGCTGGGGATTTAACTCATCAGGAAACAGTGGCAACATTGAGGTGCAGAAAAGGTCTGAGTGTGCTGTCCAGCCCCATCAGCCTGTGAAATGAAAGCTCTCTGAGGCTTAGAGATGACAAAGTGAAACACCTTTCCCCCCTTTAGCTCCTCAGTAGTTTCAGACTGACTGCAGCCTGAAGGAAATTAGAAAAAGCATGTTGTATATTCTTATGTGAATGTACTGAGCAAGAGACAGATTCAAGCTATTGCTGCCTAATACTCCATGCTTTGAGCTAAGCCTTCTTCACTCCATGATACCATCCACTGCATCTTATCTAATAAATTCCCATCTCTGTTGCAGGTAATACACAAATACACATTTGGTCTCTTCAGCACAGATGAAAAAGACTATACGATAACAAAAAGAAAGACTCTCATTCTGGGGTAATGTGTTTTTTTACCCTGATATTTTGTGGTAGGTTTCTTTATTTTTGAATATAAAGTGACAGAAATAATTTGCTGTTAGAAAAGAGAAAGAATCTTTTGACTATTTACAGAGTCTGTACATCACAAAGTTTTCTCATTTTGTTTATTTTTTGTTGTTCCTTTTTTCCCTTTCTTTTAAAGTTTTTTCCTGCATCATTTGAGCAATGCTGTACTGGAAATCTATACATTTCACCCCCCACCCCCCAAAAAACCATCTGTCCCCAAAACAATTCCCTGTGAGAAACAATATAAATCAAAGGGGAAAAATCAACAACTTTCTTTTTTCCCATGATCCATTTGTGAGTGTGTGTTTACGTTATCTGTGTATGTGTATATATATATATAAATATATATACGCATTTATATATACTATTTTTTTCAAATTCAAACACCAAAATTCTTAACAGAAAGGGAAAAGTAAAATAATTGTCCTCCCCCCTCCAGAACCTATCGATCCCTGCTTGTCCGAAATCAGAAATAGCTATTTACAGAAAAAAGAACTGGAGAGGGGGATTGGGTAAAAGAGGGTTGGGAGAGAGAAAGGTCATGATTGGTGGGGGTAGTGGGATTCGGGCCTCAGAGACGAGGCAAGCCTGAGTTAGACTGCGCTTTCCCTTGGGAAGACGCTATACTGGGAAAGTAACAACGATGGCTCCTTCCCCCATTTAGTTGTGTGAGAAACTGCATTTCCAAGTCTCTGCCTCAACCCCACACTGGATGCCTTTTTGTCATCAAGCTTGTTTTCAGAATGCTTTGTTTTTTCTAACATACCCCCAGCCAGAATCTGTAGCAGTGTTCCTTGATATGCTTAAATAGCACCAGTGGCCATTTTGAAAATAATCAGGGCCAAGATGGCCATTTGGTAACACAGCTGTGATTGGACACCATGCTTGGAAACCCTTTCCCCGATTCTCCCTGCCATGCTCTCAACCCTCCCTACACCAGCCCCTGCCCTCAAAAAATTGCACATCCTAGACTACCTAGGAGTTTAGAACAACCAACCAAGAGATAAAGGATTAAATTAAAATCACCCCAGGCCATAACCCCCATCTACCCCATCTCATTTGGCTCAGGCATTGAATTTAGGGTGGCCACCTATCAATCCAGAGACCATACTTACTTTAAAAAAAATCTCCAAAGGGCCATTCATCCACTGTAGCATCTGCTCCATTCTTCTATCAGTCCCCTTAGTTCACCCTTCTTCACTGCTTGGGATAATAAACAGTCAGGGCCGGTCCTAGACTGGCACACAAGGCAAGGCTAACATGGTCCCCCTCCCCTGCACTGATAACATCACTGAGTCACATGGGGAATACCCAATTTGGTGCCCCAGAAGGCCAGCGCCCTAGGCAGTCACCTAGTTTGCCTAGTGACAGGGCCATACAATAACAAGGAGAGGAGGATGGGTGAAGACATAATGGCTGTATCCATTCTTGGTGGCTTGGAGTTTTAAGAGCAAGCAATGGTCTCAAGATTGACAGCTAGCAAACCTAACTGGATTTCAAAAGCTTAGCATACAGCAGGAGATGAAGAAAGAAAATGCTATGTGCTGCTCTCCATTGAAGACTCCAGAGTCTTGTGCCAGAGATTCCCAAATGTTTTACCAGCAGAGACACCAATGGAATTGTGTTGTTATTTGAATAAATATATCAGACCCATCCCCAAACTTCACCACTGCAGTATAGCCCACAGTGCTGAATCCCCCCCAGCATTCATTAGTAACCTGCTGACCCAACTCTGTTTGGGAATCTCTGTCTGGAACTGGGCCTTTCCTTTCTCCACCACTCTCCTCTATCTGAAACATTCTCTTTGTTGCATTAGACAATTCACATCATGAAATGGAAGGATAAACTGTGCAGGTACAACTGTGAGTGTGTAGGCATTTCACCTTGTTAAGCTGGACATCAAATGCAAATGGAACCAAATGCAAATCAATATATTAAAAAAAATAAAACCAGTTCTATAGAGCACTTATACACTATACTTTCCATGCACTTGAAATGTTAAATGTAACTTTCACATTAATCAGTAAAACTGTGGAAACTGATGGCTATAAAAGGCTTGCTTTCTGGCATGAATCACACATATTCTTGAAATATAACGTGGAAACACCCATATTTGTATTTTCCATTGGACCACTGCAGCATTTCTCTTTCTTCTACTACAATATAAACTCATTTCTTTCATTCAACAACTGTTTTTTTAAAAGACACTTTGTATCACTGATGCCTTAGAACTTAAATGTCAGTATCCCTAAAGACCCATGGGCCAACTGTGTCTCCCCCCCGCCCCAGTAATGTAAGATACATATATAAAAGGGATTCTCAAGTGTTTGGATTTAAAAAACTAGGTAAAAATTTCAGAAGGTTGAGAAAAGTCAATTGGGCTATGTAATTTTAATGCCATTGGAGCATTAAGCTATATTATACCAGAATATTTAAAAACTGGAATACTGACACATGCATTTTTAGTATTGGGATGTCTGAAATATAAGCTTCCCAAATTCAACAGTTTGGTTTTGAAACCAGAACCAGCAATAAATTATGCTAAAGGAATGAGCTCTTAAATTCATAAATCTGAATTTAGGACCAGAATATTGACCAGATATCAGGCAGTATCAGATATTCTGATGATGAGACTGATTAGCCTAGCTCATACTGAGTAAGACCCACCTCTGATAATGAGCAAGAACTACAGATTCCTGGCTGAATGTTTTATGAGAATAACCTAAATGAACCTGAAAGATGGAAAATGATTTTGAATATATTATATAGACAGCTTCCCTTTAAGAATGAACAGTTCTACTCTATCTCTTTTTTCTTTTTCGCCATCAAGTCTGTGCCAACTTACAGCAACCCCCTAGGGTTTTCAAGGCAATGAAGTGTTTTGTCATTGCCTGCTTCTCTATACTAATCCTGGACTTCCTGGATGGTCTTCCATCCAGGAACTAACCAGGGGTTATACAGCAAAACAAACAAATAAAAATTTCAAAGTAAAATAAAAGTACACAACATGAAAGGACAGTCCTTGCAGTTAAATCCTCATCTTAAACCCAAATTCTTATCTTGTGAAAGTAACACCGTGGATGCAATTACACACACTAAATAATGCGCTTTTACTATGTAAGGCTGGATTTAGACAGGCAGCTCACAGAGGTAGCCTCTTGGCTTAAAAAAAAAAAAAAAAGCCAGCCCAGTTTGAGGCACCCTGCCACGAGCAGACTGTGCATGCCTGACTGCTGAAAAAAGCTTGGTCTGTGCACATCCAGAGAAACAGTCATACTGCTTGCTTGTGTACTTGGAAGGCGCTTGCATGGTGCACCCCATTTAGATGGCTCAGAAATGTGCCGTGCAAGTGCTTCAGCAGTTTCCCACCAGGAAGTACCCAGTAGCTTTTTGAGGCAGAGTTGAGATGACAGGAGATGAGGTGAATGCACTTCCAGCTCAGGGCCCAGATATGTACCTGTAAATGCACCTTTTAAATTCAGGAGTGGCTGTGTCTGGCCATTTTGCCCATCAGAATGCAGCCTAAGAATGGCAAAATCCACTTGCAAACAGTCAGCATGTGAAAGCACCCTGTGACTCTCTCTGGCTGTGATAAGAGCTGAATCAAGGTCCTAACAGAATTGAACTAAATTGGAGCCACTTGATCTTAACATGCACAACCTTTGGAAACAATACTATTTCACTTTACAAAAGTCAACAATGTAGTATTCAAGTAGTGATCACTTTATGCATCTCAGCATACAATATCAGCCAGCAACCAGAGAAAATCAAATTTATAGGCTTTGAAACTTTCATTCACAAAAGGTCCCAAAAGCTTAAATAGAGAAAACAGAGCTTATCCAATCTTCTTCATATTAGGTCTAGAAATCTCCTGAGAATAGTGCTTTCTCTGCAGGGTTCCTGGAGTTTATGAGAGTCAGAAATGCCTGTGTGTGAACACAAGCTTTATTCACATACTTTTGGAGGTGTTTATTTTATTTATTTACTTTATACCCCACCCTTTCCCATGAGTGGGCTTATATTTTTTGTTCCCAGCCATCTGGTATGGAAAAAGCAGCTTAAACTGATGAAGATTCTCATACTCAAGTTCTAATAGCCAGTGTCATGCGAGGATTTCCTGGATTATAACACAGGCCCCATCCACCACTTTCATGCACTATTCACAATCCAATGGTTTAGCACATTTAAGCACGTTAAAACCAAGTGGCTCCAACATACCTAAAGTAAACTGGATTATGGCCATGCTCTGTTTAAACATTTCTGCTCTATGGTTACTAGGTCACCTATCCGTTTTGAGGTGACTAAGAGCCAAAGTTAGTATGGATGAAATTCTCAGTATTATTGTTTTCTTTTGAGTACTAGGAGGGAAAATTTGGTTTAAGACCATGGCATAAAGGGCTGGTTTGACCTTGCACCATTGTCTTGATTTGAAACAGCTCTGCAGAACTGTTGCCTCCTATGGGTCAAACACAGAGGAACCTGGATCAGTATCTATGTGTCTCCCCACCACAACAAACAGTAGCTTTGTGGGACCATTTCAGGTCAGAAAAACTGTCCAGTGAGGAAGTGTAACACTCCCACACACCCACACACCCCACGTCCTGATTCAAATCAGATCCCTATGTGCCTACTTTTAAACCATTCACAAACCTTCTAGCATCATTATAGGCTGGCCTAACAAATGACTTATATTTCTTTATTTGCACTGATTTGAGTACCTTATGTGTTGTGAATTTACATTCCTCACATTGTTTTCCTTTCCTTAGGTGCTGTATGATCTCTGAACATTCACAAGTCAGCCATTCTGCCAAGACTAGCTAACAAAAACATTTTCTAGACCTGGAACTTCAATACCATTCATCGAAAGCACAATCTTCCAGGAAGACTGTTGTACAAGCACCACTAGAATTAATGGCGATGGTGTTATACAAATTTCCATTGATTTCCGTGGAGCTTGCACAAAAGACATTTCTGGTGGACTGTATTTAAAGGACATGATTCAGCTATAGTTGAATCTGAGTGGGACTGAAACATTTTTGTAAATTATACAGTTGACATCAATGGGAAATAAGTGACTAACTTTGGCTGGATTGTGCCTCTAGCTTGCCTTATGTGATTGCTTTCTACATTATTTGTGCACACCCAAATTATTCATCATCAAATATTACATAATTGTGTACAATGAAAGCTCATGCAAACAATTTGCATAATGTATATAAATGATAGCATCTGCCAATTTACCTGTTAATGTAAATTCTAACATAAACATATTTAAGATTAACATCTACATCATGAGGTATTTAAAGTCAAGGTCTATATCTTTACATCTGGCTAAAAACCATTCAGATGTTATGCAAATTAACAACCAAGCATTATACTCAAAGTAGATACTGGGCACAGGAGTGTGTTCAAAGGATGCATATCTACATCTGTCCTGCCTGGATGGCAAAATTCATCCTTGACACAAAAGGTTATGAAGCTTTACTATGCATATGGAATCTCACAAAAACAAAGTGTGCTCATTCTGTTCAGAGTCCAAATTCTGTGCTCCAAAAGTGTCAAAATAGGTGTGACTGTATGTGCAGTAGAAAACCTAGGAGCATACCAAATGTTGTATGAGGTGGGATACAGTAAAGAATTACCTCTATGGTTTCTTCCATCATTTCAGGTGTATAAAATTATAAAGGACAGAATCATTTTAAATTCAATCACATTGGTCAAATGAGCTCCTATCAATTGGCTCACATATGAATATAATGAAATCTGGTCCTACTTTTTACCCATGTTCTGCATTTTAGTTTTCCTATTTATTATTCATTTGTTTTTTCTACAATGGAAACCTGAAAAGGGCTTGTCTACTTTCACAATTCTTGCCTGGTTAGATTGACAAAATATTGCACATTTGCTGGAAAAGACTTGTTTTCAGACATTCTACAGCCACAGCTTTGTAGGTCCAAAAAAAAAAAAAAATGAACGTTCAACCTACTTAGAATATGTTTACTGCTATAAATTATTGTGGTATTTAATGGACATGTTCACTGGTTTAAGTCACTCCCTCACCCTAGGGAAACCCTATGAAATGCCATTCTGTGAGGGGGGGTGAGGAATCTCCAACAGAGCATTTTTAGCATTCTTCAGAGGAAGTTATTATAACACTAAAAATAAAAATGGAACCAGTAAGGTCTAAGCAATGTTAATTCCACCTCCACCATCCAGAAGGTGCACTCCTATGTACTTTTACCTAGGAGAAGTCCTATTAAGCTCATAACTTCCAAATGTTTTTTATATGAATTACACCCTCCTTCTTCTGCCTGCCCTTCAGTGGCTTTGTAAACTAGTTGTTCTCCCTTTCAGACCATACTGTCATATATTTGCAAAAATGCCATCATGTCCCCTATTAAACTGCTTGTCTCTGCACTAGGACAACCATGACACACATCAGGCTTCACTCTCCTGGGCCACCCAGAGAGACAACAGTGACTGATATTGCAGAACACATGATAAAGACATCAAAAATCAGCATGCTGGACAGCAAAGAGAGTATTAGAGAATCTACAGTGGTACCCTCATTGCTTGAATAGCCTTGGGAATGATTTGCCTGACCTTCCAGTGAGATAAGGGAAATTTCTCCCTGAAAAGTCTTGAAAGTATCCACTGTTTCTCTGCATGCAGGCACACATACGCAATCTCCCACATTACTTATCTTCAGAGAGTTCCACTCACACACAGAAACTTACTTAAAATTCTACAGTGTCCCACACAGCTAATAGAAAGAGCAAACTGCTGAAGGGAAATTGTGTTGCCTACACATAACCTTGAGCTAGAGGATTTGATGTCCAGGCCTCAGTTTCAGGCCACCTCAGTACAGACTAGCAGCAGAAAACCCTTCTTTGTATTTCTGGTTCCCTTATGAAGGTAGCCAATTATTCTTCTTTGAAAAGAGGAGGGACATATCTAGTAATAATGCAGAAAAAACAAGATGCCTGGACAGGCTTGATGGAGCCCTTGAAAGATTGTTCTCCATCTCAAATGTGGTAACTGAGCAGTGACAATTCCATATGCCTCTTTTTTATTTGTTAAGGATGTTTAAATTTCAGATCTTTTCTAACTGTGGGGAAAAACCTGAACTTTGAATGTAATAGGCAGAGAATTTAGTCCCTTACTGTATTGTGGTAGAGTGGTAAAGCTGCAGTACTGCAGTCGGAGTCCTCTGCTCATGACCTGAGTTCAATTCCAGTGGAAGCTGGTTCAGGTAACCAGCTCCAGGTTGATTCAGTCTTCCACCCTTCCGAGGTCGGTAAAATGAGTACCCAGCTTGCTGGGGGGGGGGGGGGGAGTGTAGATGACTGGGGAAGGCAATGGCAAACCACCCCATAAAAAGTCTGCTGTGAAAACATTGTGAAAGCAACATCACCCCAGAGTTGAAAAACACTGGTGCTTGCACAGGGGACTACCTTTACCTTTTTACTCCTAGAGAAATGAAATCAGACAAAAACCCATGGGTTTTAAATAGCATCAGCCATGGTAATCATTCAGAGGATGGCTGATGGCATTCAAGCCTGAGAAACAAATATTGTTTTTCCTCATCTGCTTTGATGCTAAACTGAAAATTCAGGGAATAAATTCCCATTCCATAATAATTATCATAGGCCAGGGGGAAGGGGAGGAACACAACTATAGAATAGGTATAACTTTCCAGTGAGGAAGAGATTACCTTTAAAGGGAAGTCATTCAACAGTGTGATTTAGCAACTCCTCTAAGGGGGCCAGGAAGCAAGCAGAAGGGAAAAGAGTTAGAATCTAAGGAAAGTGTTAAAAAAAAACCCTAGTCACATTTTTAAGGAAATAACTCATATCCATTGTAGCTAGGCATGTAATGCTTTTGTGGTCAAAGATTAAGTAACCCAACACACATGTTTCTTTACTGAGGTTGAATTCTGTAATAGTCTTTGCAGGGTCTTTCATTCATTGACATTGGTCTCGTTTGAAGAAAGGTGAAGGCAAACCAGGAAGTACAGCCACATGACACAGAGCCAGGTAACTAAGCAAACATGGAAGATGACTGAGTGCCTACTTCAGGATATCCTATTGTATTTGCAGAGATGCTTCTCACTTGAAATGATACCATTTTGATGGAAGCATGGACCCTTGAATATGCAATACAGTGCATTGTAGATAAAGATTTGCTTCCTTCCAATGCAGCAGCCTGTCTCCACCATCTCTCAAAAATTGCAATAAAATTGTTAATACTATGCAATTACAAACCAAGAATCTAAGATAGTGACTTATTTTGTTCTCTATAATATGCAAATCCTTCTTTATTTTAAACCAGTGATGATCAACTTTTCAGTCCTAGGGAGCAATTTTATACCATCCAGATAATGGTCCATAATGTGCTCTGTCATCAAATTCAACCTCCTTAAATGTGGTCACGCTATGTATTAAATTCAGAGTTGCGTAATAATAGGGACTTTCCCAGTTATGGAACACTTGGTAGTATGAGGTCACAAAATGGATTCAGGCACCATTTTAATTCAGTTGCAGTTATAAGATGACAGCCTGGGGGTTTGGCGGTTTCATTAGATGATATTCTCCTTGTCATCTATTTTCATCATATAGACAACAGCTATCAACAGGAAGAATATTTGCATGAGATATGCTTGGTAGTGGTAGAAAGTGCTATCAAGCTGCAACCTATTTATGGCAGCCCCATGGGGTTTTCAAGGCAAGTGACATTCAGAGGTGGTTTGCCATTGCCTGCCTCTGCAGAGTGACTCTGAACTTCTTTAGTGTTCTCCCACTAATCCTAGTTACCTTCTGGGATCAGATAAGATCAGGCTATCTTGAGCCATCACTTATCATCACATAAACAAGCAGTGTGATCAGCCAGGCTTCCTGGTGCCCTAAGCTGGGAGGGTGGGGGCCACCTCCTCCCTCCCATGTGACTTAAATTACCTTGGAGGGAGGCGGCAGCCTCCACTCTCCCAAGGGGCCACCAATTTGGTGCCCCCCAGGGCCGCCACCCTCGGTGACCACCTAAGGTCACTTAATAGACACACCAGTCCTGAGTGTGATCATGTGAATTACTACTGAGTCACAGTTTAGGAGAAGAAAAAATGCTAATGGGGTGTGTGGTTCTTCAGATGGCTCAGGACTGAATAAACACAATGTATGCTACAATATGCTATGTTTTTTTTAAAGGGACAGTATATTGACTAGAAACATAACCAAATTTTGTGAATATTCAGATGACACAGAAGTCCAGATTTCTTTTGGCTTCTACACACCTGGGACAAAAATCTGCACATCATTTCCCCAAATTTATTATCAAATTTTGGTAGAAAAACTATCATCAAAAATGATACCTATTGATCAGAGTTTTGGTGTTAAAGATAACTTTCCCCTCTCTACTGCTGTGGCTGCTGGTTCAACATTCCCTTGTTATCTTAATGACTCCTGGCAGATGTTTCCTCAGTGGGTGTTAATTGTTATGAGGTACTTTGCTGATAATTTTGCTAAATATCCGTGAGAGTTAAAGGAGTTGAAGAGAGGGGGCAGAGGTGGACAGTGTATGTAAAAGAGAGAGATAGGGAAATTGAGTTTTCTTGAAAGAGAAAGACACAGATTAAGACTGCTGTGAGTTGTGCTACAGTTGCATATGAGTAAATAAAATGAATGTTATTTTAAAAAGCCACAAGACTGCAGTGCTCTCTTACCGACTGTGAGCTAAACCCAAGTAGCATTACATGTTTGTTCTCCAAAGAAAGGCAAAACTTACAGTTCTAACAGGAGCTGAAAAGGGCATTTGTATATTTTACCCCATGAGACAACTCCACAGGTCCCTTCCAGATCAGGAAGATGGTGCAGGGCTAGGAAGGTAGTTCTGCAGGGCCTGCAAGACAATGCTCTCCTGCCAGGCATTTGCTACTTAAGATCAATGACAACAGAACTAAACCACCTGGCTCCATAACAACAGAATTATCTGGCCCACCTCAAATGCACGATCACAACTTTAGGACCTATTCTTCTCTGAGATCGAAATAGCACCCAATACTGTTTATGTTTTTAATTATTCTGTATTGTAATATTTTATTTATTGAGGTTTATATCATTACTGGGTTTTATGTGAGGGCAGAATATAAGCCAAATGAATGAATAAAGATTTTGTTCTACCATGTTGACTCAAATTGTGCCCACACAGAAGCACACAGAGACTGGCTGAACAGCTCTACTACCCTTGGTTCAGCACCAAGATATTTGGCCAGGTGTTCACTGGGATTGAGAATCAAATATTTTTATTTTTTCTGAAAGAAGCTGAATAAGAATGACAAAAATAACAAGGGGAAGTTTTGCAGCTAGATTTACAGCACAGGAGCATGGTGAAGAATGTTAGCATTTTGCCTTTCTTTAGTCTGCATTCTATATTATGACAGGGGATACGGTCACATTTAAGGGTCTAGAAGTTTCATTTGAGGGAGAAACTTAAAGCAGCATATAAATTTTCCAAAGGGCAGGAGAAAAGTTTTACTCTGCCTAATCAAAGAAAGCAGGGCTGGCAGTGACCCTGCAGTGCCCAGTCCAGAAATTAGAAGCTTTCAATTTCAGCACTGACCTGGAAAAAACTGTCAGGGTGGAGGAAGCCAGTGAGAGATCCAGCAATTAACGACAGGGAAGAAAATTCACCATGGAGGGTGGTGTAACCAGGGGAGGCGGGCGGAAAATCTATCCAACACCACATTTTTTTTTTCAAGCTGTTGTGAGAGCCAACTCTACCTTTTTGCAAAGAAACTGAAGTCAAACCTCTAGTTTCTTCAAAGTTTGTGAAATGATGGCTTAATTTGTTTATATGGATGATGTACGGACACAAAGGAAATTACCAAATTGCTCAGATCTGTTCTTGTCACTGATAGTTGTGGCTGGGACCTACTAAAAAGCAAGTTGTTATGAATCCTTAGGCTTCCAAGCTGTACCCATAATGCCAAAAGGCCCACAGAAATTGCTCTGTTTATCTAAGGTATACAGCTATTGCACCATGTGCTAAGAAGTTTCCTGTCCCCAAAGAATACCATCTATAGATGAGTTAAAGCCCCAGTTCTCAAAAGTCAACACAATCCTGCAACTGTGCCACAGACAGAAAGCAGGAAACAACCTAGAGGCTATTACTCCTGTTACATAGAGCAGCATACATGTTTCTTCCCTCTTTCATGCTCACAACAACTGTATGAAGTAAATTAGACTGACAGCAATTAGCCAAAGATCACCAATCAGCTTTATGACCAAGGGCCCAAGCTATAGGTTTTTCCTGGGTGCATTCTTGGGTCGGGTCTTTAGATAAAGTCTGAGAATTCCATGCTGCAGTGACTGGAGCATGTGAGGAGAGGGAACTTACTCCCCTGCCACAATCACACTCATTCCCTTTCCTGATCTGTAGTGGCCTTCCAAAATTCCCCCTGAACAGACTTTCCCACAAAGATTTCCTCCAATTAATCCTCCCACCAGCAAAGAAAGAATAATCTCATTTTTCTTACCCAAAACAATAATGTAATCAGGCAGCCAGGCTGGCTGTCTCTTCCCCTCTCTCTGGGGATGGAGGCAGGAGGTGAGCAGGGGAGATCTGAAGATGAGCTGTTAGGTGCAGAAGAACAATGGTTCTGTCCTTGGAAAATAGTAGCTTTGTAATCGTCAGCCAGTTAGCCACCCACCCAACGGGGCAGTTATTGGTATGCCAGCTTCCTCAATTTATCCTTTCTTCACGATCTTGCAACCCTGAAATACTGGCAAAAAACCCTGGGAAGTGAATCCTGTGAACCACATAACTGTGAAGCATCTCTGCATTCTTGTGGGAGGGTATTGCCCCTCAAGATGGTGACACAGCATACTGTGCAAACTACAAAAGGGGCTGACACTGGTCCCCAGTTTTTCGGGCAACAAGGAGTGCTATGACATTTCAAGCAGCTGCAAATAGTACATCCACACATTCTATTTATTTTCACTTTTGTACTCCAAGTGCACTAAGCTCTACATTCAGCTAGGGAAGAGGATAAGGACACAGGCATCTGGTTAGAGAATGCCAAGGGGTAAGGTTAGGAAAGACTCCTTCCTGCCCTAGGAGCCACTGCTAGTCAAAGTAGAATGCACCCTTGCAAATGAACCAATTATCAGAAGCCCTGTTATAACCCTTGCAATCTTCTACACTGTAGGCCCCTGTGATTGCAGGGCCCAAACAGGCCATGCACAGTGCATGACTGAATCATACCATGAGCCTCCCAAGAATGCACCAGCTTTTCAGACTGGATCCAGACTAAATTTTCCAATGTCAGTATGGGATTTCCCTGCCTCCCTTTCCCTCTGTAATCCATTGATCACCCCAAAGGTTGCTTCTCTGGGATAGGAAACCTTGAGGAATGGCATCAACACAAGGGAAGAGAGAATTAGTGGAAACTGTCCATTTAGTTTGCATCCAACAACCCACTAAGGGTCCTGCTTTATTCACTTCCTTTTTAGCACTGAAGCACCAGAAGTCTTGGCATCTGGGTGCCTTGCAAAAATCTCAGTCATCTTCACTAGTAACATTGTATGAAGAGAGTGCCTTTAATAGCAGGGAACATCAAGGTTCTAATGCACGGGTGCTACACTCACTCTTCCTCATCTTGCACTGCAACTGCCCCCCCTTCCATGTACAATACATTGAACTCACAATCCTTCCCTCTTCATTTTCCCCATCCACAAAAGTTCTCTTTGCACCTTCTGTTCTTGATCATTTTATTTTGGTGACTTCCATGCTACATAAAACATAGTTTTTCTATCAAATGCTATTCACAATTAATTTTCAAAATATTTCATGGGGTTTTTTTAATCTTTCAAAAATATATTTGTAATTTTATTTCTGTTCTCACTGCAGCTATAGTTTATAAATCCTATTTCTTCCAGCCACCTGCATTATTTTGCTGTCAATTCCTTTCACACTGAAACATATTTTTAAAAATCAAAGCATCAAATTTAGTTCAAGAAATAAAAGGTCATATGATAATATGCTTCCTGTTCAACAGGATCCAGTATTAGCTCAGAAAAGTCCAGAACAGGAAAAGAGACTGGTTCAATGATTATACTGCATTACACTGTAGAAGAACATTTATTTTTCTCCTGATAGACTCTCAAATAAATGAAGGTATCTGAGAAGTGTACATTAAAAATAAAGGAGACAAGATATGTACTAGCATCAACTCCAAAAACCTTGGGTTTTAAAAAACTTTTCAAACTACAATTATTTTAAATTTTCGTGGTTCAGCACATTAAACCCAAGTCTAAAAAGCCATTCCATACCGTCAACTACACAACAGACCTAGATTACTAAATAAAAATCTATAGCCAAGAATGGTATTCTAAACTCTGAGGATCTTCCTTTGGATGCATGATATGCTGTGGAGTTTATGGCACTTAGGGAGATTACTGAGTCTGTTGATTGAGGAAGGCACTGTTTGATCAAATGTAACAGTTACCTACTCATAAATATCACAGCAGATGTATAAAACCAAATTGGATCAGACTTGTTTCTGTTTTGAGAAATACCAATTGCCTGCATCTGAGTTCTCACATGGAAAATTGGTATCATTTTAATTTATCAAATCAACATGACCCTCATGAAATTTGAGCTAATTATTTACAAAGTGATAACTTACCAAGGTATAAATGTAACCACCTGATATGCCACTAAACTGTTGAACATTAAGCAGAATTTTAATGTTCTCATTTCCTCAGATTTCTGATTGGATGAAGATGTGGGGTAAAACTCCCATCATTTGGCAAGATGTTATGCATCATCAGTTCATGCAGTAGCTAAATGCACATGTTGCCTTTATCTCATGGCTTTTCAAGTCTATTAATCAATTAAATTAACAAATAAATACATGAGAAAATGTGGATATTAAGTAGTATAGGTTTTAGGGAACAATCATGTCTCTCCTTGTAGTAATATCAGACACGCCAGTAGTAAAATCAATGGAGATATAGAATGTTAAAGTATTTTCAAAGTAAGATTAACACTTGTTTTTGCAAAGACACGTAAGGATATTTCCACTTCCTCCAGTTATCTCTATACTTCCCATTATCAGATTATAGTTATCCACAAAAAAGAACTCAGAAATCTAATCAATCCTTGCCTGATTGGTACTTATATGATCATTCAAGAAGATGCTGTCATTCACTACCCTTGGCAAACATGCACTGGCTGAAGTAAAGCACAGAAATTAGATTTTTTTTTAATGAAGTAAGTATGAGGCATTCACTATGAATAAGGATAACAGCTGTGGTGAAAAGCTGCATAATTAAGGGAGACAAAAAAAATAATGTGGCTTTTCAAAACCAGAAAACAAAACTAGATTATATAGTAACATCATTCATACTGTACCTCCTATGCTATTTGGGGAAACGTTACTTAAAATGGTACTTCTATCTGTTGAAAAGTTGGGGGATTTTGGCTCTAATAAAGAAATAAAATCTAACATTTTAATTACATTCATATTCAGAATCTCTTTTATTTCAGATGAGCCATTCTGATTTGGCCTCACCATTTATTTCTCAAATACAAAACAATCATTTTAGTCAGCTTACATTATCCATGAAAAGTCCATTTCAGAGTGAAAAATTCTCTTGTTTAACTTAAAGTTGGCCAACAGTTGCCTGGGCCGTGCTTATGTCAGCATAAGCTTGCTGTTGGTAAGACTTCAGGCTGGAGTCTATTGCAAGCGATCTATGACAGTTCATGATCTGTGACAGTTCCTGACACCTTCCATTATTTGGTTCATACCGGTTCTGTCCAGAGTAATTGTGCCTATGCAGGATGACTCAGCACTGTGTGCTGATTGGTGCTTCTATATTGCTGTATGTATATAACTGTGAATAGCCTGTACAGTTTGTCTCTGCTCTCAAACGTGTTGTCTGGCGAAGCACTTTGTCAAGTGTATACCAGAATAACTATAATACTTGAAAACTTGTAAATAAATGTAAATAGTACAAGTCAGTGTGCAACTGTTCCTGTCTATTATTAAGCCTCACAAATCCAGAGCATACCAGCGAATACACCAACAGGCAAAGTGCTTTTTCCACCAGAAAGTTGAATTAGAAACTTCCTGACTACATTTTAAAGGATGGGAGCTTTCCAGAGATTGGTTTAAAGCACATTGACAGCCCAATCTTGTGTAGAGTGAAATCCATTTGAATCTGCTGAGGCCAGTGAGGCTACACACACCTATGTCTGCATAGGCTCAAGCTATAACTGTGCAATTGTTACACAACTACCTTAAAGCACCACTTCTATTGCACAGGTAATATATGTTCTGAACATTCAATATGAGTGCAGTGTGAAGTTAGACACTGTAAGTGCCACAGGCTTTTATTGATTAGTACCTGTAATGCCAACACCCTACCACCACCATCACCACACTAGGCCATTTTGTGAACTGTTGTTTTTTAGTGTTCCTTTGTTAAAAAGTTGCTGACTGCTGAATACTTCTTCAGTGGATTATTGCAGTGATGGAGCAACCATTCACTATTACTATAAAACTAAACTTCAGAAAGCATCAAGATTTATTACCCATTGTCATTTCATGAAGTTTTGTTTTTTTCAATATATCCTTTGCTGATTGTGCACTTGTCAGCTGCACATAGCCACTGAGTGTCCCGGCAGCTCTTCTTGGAGCATGGCTGTCTCCCTTGCCTCTTAGGTATTTGGGAGCAGGTACTGAATTGGGGCTATCACAAATATAGGACTAGAATATGAAAAAAATGGGAGAAAGGTAGACAGAACATTGCACTCAGAGCAGTCAGTTTTCTTCCTTACAGAGGCTAAAGGGGCATATTGCAAAACCAGTTTCCAGTTCAAGGTGGCATTAGCCCTTCTATCAGATATTTACAAAACAGGATGTGTTTTTCCATCCCAAATCTATAATCCAGAATACAAAATCCCATTTCAGAGTATTTCTCTTTCCACACCAATTTACCTTAAATATTTGCAAAAGGCTTATAAGAGAGAGTTTGCACTCTGGGGAAGGAAGCATAATAAAAACGATGAACTGTTCAAGATTCTAGTGTTAGTAGTTTTTACTATAAAATAAACACCTGCCTGTGGGATTTTATGGACTGGTAAAATGTTAATTATAGAGTGACAGAAAACCTTTTCTTCCCTCATTTGTCTAAGTCACACCCTCCCTTTCCAAAAGCTCTGGAGCCAGTACATCCTCCTCATCACTCTTCCCAGACTAATCTGGAGAGGAGGGAAAGGCGCACTCCACCAAGACTTGCATACCACAGCCTCCTCCATCCCTAGGAGCTCCCCATGTTATGCAGGGCCTTCTAGACAGATGGTTCTCTTGCCAATCCACAAGCAGGCTTTAGGAATGGCAAGACACTGCAGCCAGTTTTTTTTTTAAATCAATAAGGTGCCTCCACACTCATTCCGGGATGACAAGGCTAGAGTGTGACAAACTGGAGTGATGGCTAGAGTGATATAGTCAGATACATATTTACACAATTTGGTGATGAAGCACATTAACCTAAATTCAAACTGATTATTCACAGCTGCACTTGGCTTACTACTTCAATGTTGTACAAAATTTCACCCTTCATATGACTGGGAAGTAGCAAAGCTAACAGTACAAGTTGAACAAATAGGACATGAGCAAATGAGAATGGGGATGACTTTGTCATAGTTTTTATGTGTCATCCAAAGGCCATTCAAATGCATCATTTACTCTGTGATACATACAACAGGTTACTCAATGATGTATGTACCACAAAGATCAGTAATGAGGCAAGAAGACATTTGGCACCAAGCAAAATAAGGTAGGCATCAGGCTGCAAATAAGAAAGAGCAGCAAAGCAACAAGCTGAGCTATATGCAAGGTGTGGAGCAAATGTATGGCATAATGAGAAGATAATGTCATTTATTTCAACGCCATAAATCTCAACAGGAGAAACATTTTGTGCCCAAAAGGAAAGTCTAAATTGCCTTGAAAGATGATCTCCATAGACAGCTAGATAAAGGTGGGTTGGCATTGCTATTGTTGCTTGATCTCACAGCATCGTTTAACAGTCAATTACAATCGTATGACTCACCACCTTGCCGACATGGGAATTCATGGGATAGCCTTTCAGAGGCTTTTCTCCTTTCTCTGTGGTCAGGGACAGAGTTGTGCAGGATAAGGATGTGTCTTCTACGTGCCTCTTAATATGTGGGGTCCCTCGGGGCACTCCACTCTACACATGCCCCTTGCCTAGCTGGCAAAGAATTTTGGGCTGGGGTGTCATCAATATGCTGATGACACACAGCTGTATCTGTTATTGGGCAACTGGTCGGCCACTGTCCAACAAAATCTGTCTAAGAGACTGGAGGCCATGGTGGGTTGGCTAAGAAAGAGCAGGTTGAAGTTGAATCCATCAAAGTTGGCTGGGGTGGGGGGGCAGGACTGGGATTAGAGTGCAGACTCCTGACTCTTGACGGAGCACCATTGACACCAACACCATCTGTCAAGAGCCTGGGCATGACTCTGGATACATCCATTTCAGGGGAGGCCCAGGTCATGCATATTGCCAAGGTGGCATTTTTCTATCTTTGCCAAGCTCAGAAACTGGCTCCCCGCTTATTGCACCCTGACCTAGCCATAATAATCCATGCAACAGCCATCTCCAAATTAGACTGCCATAACTTGCTCTATGCTGGCCTACTCTTGAGAATGACCCGTAAATTTCAGCAGGTCCAAAACATGGCAGTGCGAGTTCTGACAGAAAAGTCATGTATCCAACCAGTGCTTCACCAGCTACACTGGTGCCCAGTGGAGAACTGAGTCAGATTCAAGATTTTGTTTTTGACCTTTAAGGACGTAGTGGTCTGGGACCAATGTATCTGTGGTACTGCCTCCTTTGGTATGTCCCTGGAAGACCACTACGCTCTACTTGTAACAAGGCTCTGGTGATCCCTGGCCCTATGGAGGTCTGGCTGTCCTCAACCAGGGCTAGGACCTTCTCAGCCTTGGCCCCAACCTGGTGCAACACTCTGCCAGATGATATTAGGACCCTGCAGGACCTTATGTAATTCCGCAGGGCATGTAAGGTGGAAATGTTCAACCAGGCCTATGGTTGGGGTCAGAAGCAGTCTGTTATTTGACTGGTACCTCCTTTTTCTTGCTCCCCCCACAGATGCTTTGTAAATTTTCTTCCCTTAATTAATTCTCTACGTTGGTTTTTAACATATTGTTTCTTCTATCTGTCTCCTACTTTCTAAGAACAAGTACTTTCCCCCTTCCAAATGAAATTCTTTATCCTAATTCCTGGGATACTTAAACAATTCAGTACATACATTTCCTGTGCTGTATTTTGCCCTGATGTTAAGTATATTTATATTTGATGAATATAACTCCCTCTGACTTCAGTGGAACTTGACCTGCATTTAACATTTTGGGGATTGAGGTGCCAATCTGATGGTGGCACAGATTCAAGAGACCTTGATTCAAATCCCATCTCAGCCAGGGACTCAATGAGTTGCCCTCAGCAAATCACAGTCCATCAGTCTTAGTTCCTTCTCTTACAAATATATGTAATTACCTACCTCTCCTAAGTCCTTTTATGAAGAAAAAGATTGTAAAGCTTAGTTCTCATTACCAGCTCAAATCCTGTGACCATTTGCACCTGACATAGTGGCTCACAGGGAGGCCAAGTTGGAAAAGTCCTAGGGCCAACATAAGTACACAACTTGTTCCTCTCCTGTGTACATCCTGATCATACACCCACTCTTAGTGCAGCAACAACCATCATAGATATTTGCTTGGCAGCTGCCTTATACCTATGTTGATCAAATAAGTTATGAGAAGGAGAAAAGTCAAGGATTGTCTCCACATTGGCACACCTTTCTATGGATGATTTTGCTCTTTGGGGGCTAGGTCCTACTTTAGCCAGGAAACTACAAGACATGGGTTTGACTTGCTACAAAAACAAATAGATAAGATTGACCTTTAAATTTCTACATAAATGAAAGGAACTGATATTTTTGATAAGCATCACATAATATTATGGTAAACATCTGTATGAGTAAAACATGTTAACTGGATGGAGAACTGGTCAAGTGATGGATTTCAGTTAACAGTTTTCCATGGGGAATTGCTATTAAACAAAGTTCTGTCCAGAGCAGCAAATGGTAAAAAGGCAAAACAAAGATCTGTGTGAATTTTAACACGTAAAAATGATCAGAGAAACTGAGTTATACTTTATTTTAAAAGAAAGCCAACTCAAAAATTAACAGAAGTAATTTTGATCAAAAAAGGAACACACCCAGGCTGCCATTGTCACCTCTATTATTTATCCTAGTTACAAAGACTTTAGCTACAAAGATTAGACAAGAATTAAACAAGAGAGCCAGTTTGGTGTAGTGGTTAAGAGTGGTGGTCTCTAATCTGAAGAATGGGGTTCGATTCCCCACTCGTCTACCTGCACCTGCTGGGTGACCTTTAAGGGTCAGTCACAGTTCTCTCAGAGCTGTTCTCTCAAGAGCAGTTTTCTCAGAACTCTCTCAGCCCTACCTACCTCAAAGGGTGTCTGTTGTGGGGAGAGAAAGGGAAGGAGATTGAAAGCTGTTCTGAGACTTTGAGCGAAGGGCAGAGTATAAATCCAATCTCCTCCTCTTTTCCTTCTTGGAATAAAACTGGATGCTATAGAATTTAAAATGAAATGTGGATGATGTGGTCCTAACAGTTTTGGATCCACAAAAAATTGTTACAGCATGTAATGGAACATATTGAACAATCTGGATCCGTTTCAGGGTATAAAATTAATAGGAAGATGAAAATAATAATGAAATTCTTAATGCAAGAAGTTGGTATTATAAACAGTACAGAATGCACTGCAGTTACCAAATTTATCAAATATCTGGGGATAAATGTAGCCAGACAAAATTGTAATATTTTCAAAAACAATTATCAGAAGATATTGATATTAGAAGAACTATTTCAAATGAAAAAAAAAACGTGGCTGGGAAGAATTACAGAAATTAAAAAGAGTGTATTGCCAAAATATTTTTTATTTCAAAGAGAGGAACAGCTCTGTGAGAACTTGTGACTGAGTCAAGACCACATCAGCAGGTGTATGAGGAGGAGTAGGGAATCAAACTTGTTTCTTCCAGATAAGAGTCCACGCACTTAACCACTACACCAAACTGGCTCTCTAGATAGAAGTTTATCATTATAAGAATATTAGAAACAAAAGTGATTTATTAATATATAGCAATATGGTAAATGTCCAGGGGAAACTTAATTCATGGCAAGACATTAAAGATGAAGGCATTAATATTCAATGGCTACTATATTATGAATCAGCCTTAAGACTAAAGACTATCAACACAGAAGATGGAGTGCTAAGAGAGATGGCTTAATTTGAACAACTGATTACAAAACAAAAATATAATTTATTACATTGGATATAAGTTATAAACATGTGATCAATGTATGATTAAATGGATGCATAATTTTAAAGAACAGATACCTATGCATCAATGGGAATAGTTATGGAAAAAGAACTTAAGTCAGGCACTAAGAGAAAATTGGTACAAAATGTTTATCAGATGGTATATTACTCCAAAGGATATCAAGAAAGTAGACAAAAGTTACAAAGGAAAATGCTGGAAATGTCAGACATAGATAAAACTTGTTACCATATGTGATGGACTTGTAAAAAAAGCAAAGAGATATTGGAAGGAAATACTTGGAAAAAATGCAAAATACAATAAAATTCAATTTCCTATGACATCTAAGAATATGTTAATAGAAATACTGCCCTACAAATTACCATTTTAAGAAGAGATATTTAAATATTTGATAACAGTTGCTAGAATTATTTATGCAGCAAAATGGAAATTAGATGTCTGCCCAAGCTTAGAAGAATGGGGAAACAATATTGCTGATTATGCAGTAATGGTGAAATTAACGACTTGTTTGAGAAACAGCTTTGTCTCAAAATCTGAGGAGAGATGAAGTGTCTATTATGCAAGCAGGAGACAAACCTAGAATGAGAGTTTTAAAACGGTGTATAAATGTACTGAAAGGCATACAAATAAAGAGAAAGGAGAACAAGTTTAGAATATAAATGTATAATGAAGTATAATGGATTTTGAACAAAATATTTTTTTTGCTTCTTACTTTATAGTTAGTCCTTGAAAGGGCAGCTTCTGTGAGAGCTCTCTCAGCCCCAGCTACCTCCCAGAGTGTCGGTTGTGGGGAAGGAAAGTAAAGGAGACTGTAAGTCGCTCTGAGACTCTGAGATTCAGAGTGAAGGGCGGAATATAAATCCAATATCATCATCTTCATCTTCTAGTGTGTGGTATTGAAGAAATGTGTAGTACAAAATATGCATTAATGATGAAACTATTGTTGAGAATGTCTTAAAGATTCTAATGAAGGGGATGTCAAGACATATTTCTTTGTTTATTATATCGTTAGGTATGATAACCTTTGATAAATATAATATGTTCCATAATCCCTATATAACCCTTTTCTTTCTGTCTGTACCCTTTTTACATTATTTGTTTTAAAAATAAAAATATATTACACAAAATAAATCCCAGGAGATCTCCAGTCACTACTTGGAGGTTGTACTTATCTGTTCTGTGGTAAGTACTTTGACTGCTCTGTTCTCAGCACAATTCCATCATTCTTTTAAGAACATAAGAGAAGCCATGTTGGATCAGGTCAATGGCCCATCCAGTCCAACACTCTGTGTCACACAGTGGCCAAAAAAAAAATTATACACACACAGACACACACACACACACTGTGGCTAATAGCCACTGATGGACCTCTGCTCATTTTTATGCAATCCCCTCTTGAAGCTGGCAATGCTTGTAGCCGCCACCACCTCCTATGGCAGTGAATTCCACATGTTAATCACCCTTTGGGTGAAGAAATACTTCCTTTTATCCAACCTGACTGCTCAGCAATTTCATCGAATGCCAAGTTCTTGTATTGTGAGAAAGGGAGAAAAGTATTTCTTTCTCTACTTTCTCCATCCCATGCATTATCTTGTAAACCTCTCTCATGTCACCCCACAGGCGACGTTTCTCCAAGCTAGAGCCCCAAGCATTTTAACCTTTCTTCAAAGGGCAAGTGTTCCAACCCTTTAATCATTCTAGTTGCCCTTTTCTGGACTTTCTCCAATGTTATAATATCCTTTTTGAGGTGTGGCGACCAGAACTGCACACATTACTCCAAATGGGACTGCACCATCGATTTATACAGGGGCATTATGATACTGGCTGATTCCCTTCCTAATTCCCTTCCTAATAATTCCCAGCATGGCGTTGGCATTCTTTATTGCAATCGCACACTGTCTTGACATTTTCAGTGAGCTATCTACCACAACCCCAAGATCTCTCTCTTGGTAACAGGTTAGTGAGGCAAGATCTTCCCTTACAGAACCCATGCTGAGTCTTCCTCAATAAGTCTTTTGTTTTATCATGTAGCTGATAAGTACAACAAATGTTCCATTTGACTTCAATTGCTGGCTGATGACACATCCAGAAATATTGCAAACCTTATACCAGGTTTGTTTGCAGGTTTAATTGTTTTCAGGTTTAAATGACCATTTGTTAATTTATAAAAATTTAGTTCATATATAACTTTTGCTTTATCGATTTTACAACAATGAAAAGTTATGTGTGAGTGCAGCTATCATGTGAAGAAATCCATGGCCTGCTTTATAAGTTTTCATCATACCACACAATATATGAGGTAGGAATGGATTTGCATTTTTTTGTTTTTGTATTTCTGTAAAACATTTTCCCTTATTCTCTTTCTAGTGTATTTTTAAATAACAACACCTGGTCAGGCTTGTCTGTCTGCAGGACCGCCTTTCTCCACATGTTCCCCAGAGAGTACTGCGTTCAGGGACAAAAAATCTATTGTCAATCCCTGGACCAAAGGAGGCTAGATTGCATTCGATGCGAGCTAGGGCCTTCTCGGTGGTAGCACCAGAATTGTGGAATGCTCTCCTGGAGGCCATAAGGGCCCTGCGGGATCTTTCCACATTCTGCAGGGCCTGTAAGACCGAACTGTTCTGACAGGCCTTTGATATCTAACCGGGAGAGAACTGCCATCCGACATCATATAACTAGGTGATCACCGCCAGAAAAGAAGAACTCGCTTATATTGTAGTGATACAGCACCATGAAATGTTTTTTAAAATCTTAAATTGTAATCATGTTTTATTGGTTTTAACGTGAATATGAATGTTGTCTGCCGCCCTGAGTCCGCTTGCGGAGAGGGCGGGATAGAAATTTAAAGTAATAATAATAAATAAATAAATAATTGATATGCATTAGTTTCTGGATGTGTGTGTATTTTAAAAGTATGTATTATTGACCACTGAAGAAATCGAAATATGTATGGTCCTCTGTCATTTGACATGTTCATCAACTTTGTATGAGAAATTATTACAATGAAAAGATTATTCTGATTCTAATACAGCCTGATATTCAGGCCCAATGTTTTTAATTTTTACTATTGGATAATGCCTCTATTCACAATCATCTGGAGCAATCAACATATGCCTTGCAGATGGCAAAAATCCTTTTTTATAGTGTAGCAAAAATGAATAGGAAAACTAACAACAGTTTATATATTAATTAGTAGGCACCTGGCTATATGGTTCAGAAAGTTTTCAAGCCAATTTAAGACTCAGACCCAGGAATGGGGGAAAATCAGGGGAGAATGAAGCGGACACAAACCATTTCCCATTAGAAGAATAAAACAAGTCTTGATACATAAAAACTTCTTCCTGATAGGTCTTTCTTCCCAGTGTTTCTCCAATCACTAGCAACTTGAAGAAAGTTTTTCTGACTCTGTATTAGTAGCATTCTCCACTCTCAGCACCAAATTGCCAGAACTATTTTTGCTTGTTTTTGAGACCAAGCATTTTTAATGTTCCTTTTCGTTCTTTGCGAATTGTGTAATTTAACTGATCTCTATGAGGGTAATTCACTTATTAGTTAGCTAGTGTGAAATTTTCCTCATTCATCCAACTTTTTAGTTCCAGCACAACCATGTATGTTAATTCTGTATTTAGTCTGTAAGTCTGCTACTGTCCATGTTATGCATATTCATGCAATTGTTTGCATCACACAGAGCCAGTTGATAATCAATGAGCCATTTTGTATATATCAAAAGAAAAAGGTGTCTGATAGAAAGCAACACAGTCTGGTAATGAATAATTGTCCCAACAGCTCAGTTATACCAAGAGTGTGTTAAAGTCACAAGCTGTTTTCTATTTTTTTTTAACTAAAGAGATATCCACATTGATGCTCAACTGTGTCACTGCCTGACTATTTATACTAGCTGGCACCACAGGTGGTTATCATAGAAAAGATATATTCTGGGAATGTAGTAAATGTATAAGATAATAAGAACATCTATCAAAGCATGAAGGATGGTATATATGGGGTTATCTCCATGTATCCCCACAAAACCCCTATGGGATACATCAGGCTGAGAAAAGGTGATTTGCCCAAGACCAGGGCACCAAGCAAGCTCGATGGCTGAGCAGGGATTTGAAGTCTTGGTCCAAGTCTAACACCGCACTGGTTATCCTTCCCACAACCAACACCTTGGAAGAATATAGCTCAGAAATGCATGAAAACACACACACACACACTAACAAAAAAAGATTAGGAGACACCAAAGATGCAGCATCGATTGACTCAAAAGATGAGGTAGCAAACCTCTGAAGGGACTGGAACCCTTCTTCAGTCAGGAGTTCCTGTAGCATTTGAACAGAGAGAGTGACATTCTAACATGAAAATGAACTAGAATAATAAGAATGGCAAAATAATACATCCCAGATGGCTATAAGAAGATGAATCCACCTTGTAGAAAAACTGGCAAAGAAGAGATGATCGCCCTAAAATAATGGGGGAAGGATGACACAGTTTTGAAATAGCAGATGTTGCTAACATCCCAGGACAAGGAACAGAGAAACAACAACAGCAAAAAAGAAAACAGACCTAAGAATAGACCACCTAAAGGTGGAGAAAGTGTGGTGTTTCAAACACAGAATCTCAAACATAGAGTACCTAGCGATCAATACATGTTCTAATTAAGGAAACTATTAACACCCTTTCTTTCCCACCCGCCACCAGCCCCAAACCTCCCCCAACATGAGTCCCTTTCTTAGCACACACATAGAACATCCAGATAAACTTCCCAAACCAGCAAAAGCAACCACTGAAACAACTTCAAACACCACAGACCAAGGAAAACCACAACTCATAAGTCAACTCCCCCATCCCTACCCCATGCCTTTGCTTAATATGGAAATACTGTACATATAAAAAAGTACCCTCTTCCCCCAACCTGAATATAGTTGCTGGAATTAGCTCCTATACACATATACAAGTGTATTTACAAGTAACCGCAATCAAATAAGCGGATGGTATAAATGGCACAACATGAATAAATAACATTAATAATAATGTTAGGAAATGTTGCATTGTTTCGGCTTTGAGAAAACACATTGAGACTAAAAAGAGTCAAAGGGTTTGATGAAATGTATTAACTTTTATGTATGAGATGTGATCTTATGTACTCAGGCTGTTTGCTGAAATTATGTGAGATCTACATATATTATTCAGCTTTTCAGAGTGTATGTGTGAGTGGGCATGTGTGCCTACATATGTGCATGTGCACATACACCAGTGCTTATGAAATGAAATGCACCCACTTGTTATGGAATAGGCTGGACTATCCAAGAGTTTAATGGTGGTATTCACTACAAATTCTTGTAGGAAGTTAAAGTATGTAATGAATGGCTGATAACAGGGTTATTTTATCTTGACCAAATTGGTATGCTGAGTCTGAAGACTGAATGGATCCAAGATAAGATTGGCGCATGTTAAAAAAGATGTAGCAATGAACAGAAGCCATTTCAAGCAGCTTTGTAGCAATACAGCAAATAAATGCTGAATTACGAGCTGGGTGTATGGTTAAACATCAGTACATGGAAAACTTGTCCTGGATCCACACAGTGCACTGACAGTATGTTACTATGCAGTTACTCCAGTTTAAGCTTGCTGATTTCAGTGGATTTAGAGTGGAGTAACTCTGCATAGGACTGCACTGTAAGTGATCAGGTTCATAGCACATGTGCTTGTAAAAGGAGAAGCAGACTCCACTTGCTTCAAATATTAGTTGCCTGAGTTCTTAGTCATCTTTGCCTTTAGAGTAAGGAACTGAAGGTTTTAAAATGTGAACTACAGCTAACTTTAAAGGTCCGCTGCAACCTGAACAAAGCACCTCTGTGGCTACAGGTCTATCAACATACAATTTGGTTACATATAGGGATGGGCACAAAATGGGAAAATGTGGTTTGGTTTGTGGCATGTCCAGTTTGTGAACCATGAACTGTCACAAACTTTTAGCCACAAAAAAAATTGTTTTGGTTTGTGAGATTTCTGATGCAGCAGAAGGCCCCTTGACATGCTAGACACACCAAACTTGGAGGCTGACTCCTCTCTACCTGCCCTCCAAGTTTGATGAGGATTGGATTTACTGGTTATGTCCCCCCTTTCAAGAAGGAGCTCCCAGGAAAGTGCTTTCTGGGGAAATAACAGGTGGTCATTTTGACAGGTGCAGGTTTAGAAGGTTCAGGAGTGTACAGAAGATAGAGATACCAAAATCATAGGGGACTCCCCTGGATGCTCCTCTACATCCCCCCAAGTTCTCCCCCCCCTCATTGCTTTGAAGTTTGGTAAACATTTAGATTGCATGGGGACAGTCTGGAAATGCATCCCTTCATGAACTAGCATGAACTGATTGAAAGTTCATGAAAAGTTCATGAATGTTGACCCTCCTAAGTTGCGTTCACAAACCACCCAAAATTCATCATGAACTTTAGTTCATCAGTCAGTTTGTGCCCATCCTTAGTTATGTGAACTGGTTCTCATTTTTTTTCCCCACTGATTTTTCCTGTTACAGCCATATTCTGGGTTTTTTCTCCCTATAGGGCGATATGGACAGTCCTGTCAAAAACAAAAAGAATCTGGGGACATTCGTAGGAAGGAAAGGGGGCTTCAAATTAATTAATCTTTTCAAAAATGAGGTGGCTGAGTTCTGTCTGAGGTTTATTTAGATGGACTCCAGAAAAGGAAACCCATCCACAGTGGAAATGACGTGATATGCTTGGAAATATAACTAGCGGTTATAACCCCAACCAGCTTCCCCTGTGGTGAGGATGTAGGGAATATTAAGAACAAGAGATTATGGCTTGGAAGCCTATTTGGCTACAAACTGGAAATAAGCCCTTGGGGGACAAGGCTGGTGTCCCACTAATTACCTTCTTCATATTCGAGCAGAATCCAGCAGTACAGTGGATCATTTCTATTCCACCATCCTAGTGTATTCAGTTGTAGGGAAGCACTTATGGGAGAGGACAGAGATAGCAGGTTAGATGAGTTTAAGTTCCTCTTCTCTTTTCAGGTCCTCAATGACATGGTCTTTCAGGTAGTTTCATGCATTTATCTCTGATGGATGTCAATGGAATGAGGGTAATACAAGTCCCATTTTGGAGGAGGTGGGCATCACCAAGTGCAATCATTAACAACATGCCAACTCTTTCTGGCGAGCAGAGATGTTCCCAAGGGTTTTTTTGTAGTAGGAACTCCTTTGAATATTAGGCCACACCCCTCTTATGTAGCCAACCCTTCAAGAGCTTACAGGGATCTTATTACAGGGCCTACTGTAAGCTCTTGGAGGATTGGCTACATCAGGGAGATGTGGCCTAATATGCAAAGGAGTTCCTGTTTCAAAAAAAGCGCTGGATGGTCCCATGTTGAAGTAATATAAAGAAACTCAAGAGGCATATCATTCTGTTCTGTTATGGAATCAACTAGAAAGCAGTGGAAAAATTATTCCTCTGCACAATTACAGCTTCACCATCATACTGATCAATGTCATTAGAAGCTGTGGAAAATTTTGCAAGTCTATATGAAAGAGTATTTGCAAATACACCCACTGGGGAAAAATATTTGCAAGAAAACGGATAAAACACCTGTACCCAAGTTGGGACTCTATTGGATTTCTGCAGGCACAAGAGATACTCACAGATTTGTACCTTGGGGGGTGTTTGAGAAGGAAAGTTTATTTAAAACTGTAGATTAATTTTGAATGCAAGGACATAACATATTTTAATAACACTTCCATTAACCAAATTCATGGAACAATTAACATTACAGAATAGGGTACTGATCTATCAGCAGGTGTTGTATCACATAATCAAAAGAATACTAGAATAAGTGATCTTAAGCAACTCAATAAGTTCAATAGTGTGGGAAGTTCACTACTTGTCCCCAACTTTTTCTCTCTTATTCCATTAGATTTACTACATCTGTATTGTCATGGCTCTGGAAGAATTAGTATGCAGAAATTATTTCTAAACCTCTAAAAGATGCCAGATTGAAAAATAGACCAGGTAGAGAGGCACTCTCCCATGCATGAGGCAATAACTCAGAGTTCTTGGGGGAAAATCAATGTTATGAAATTACAGAGAGATTATGAAAATATTCAGATATTCAAGGAAGAAGCAAAAATTGTGTTTCTGAGGCAACTGACATTCGATTTTTTTGGCCTATAGTATAAAATCCCATGTAGGTGTTTGGGGGATATTTGTTTTTGGTTTTTTTCCCACAGCAACAAGTTCAGCAACAAACATCACCATGTCTCCCAACCAGCATAACCTGCACCTGCTGCTAAAATTTTCCATAATGTTCACTTGATTATTTTGAGTAAAATAATACTCAGAATTTTTAATTGCAAGACTATAATCAACATTGTGTCACTTTTATATGAGAAAATGATCCAACCAACTCTCTTCCTCTTGGTCAAATTTCAAGGAAAATGAAATCAACAAAAATGTTTACAACAAAGGATAAACGGAAAAGACCAGGAGGCTGATTTCACTTGTCAAAAGATAAAAGTCACTGCAGATGGACTAACTCCAACAATTCTAACTGTCTTTAAAGCAGACATTCTTCATGCTTTGAGCACACAAATTTACATTTGTAAAGCACTTTAATATTATCATCCCTAAACACTATATATGTAAACATGTTTTTTAATGTTCAAATTGAGCTAGGGTCCAAGAAAAAAGTCGCAAGAAAATGAGATCCATGGTAAACTTTCACTCAGAACCACAATTCTGGAATCATTCTGAAAGTTCAGTTAGCATCTTTTTGGTTTGTTTTTCAGTTTAGTTTTCTCCGCAGCATCATTCTCTGATATTTTTGGTTTCAGCAGGGGGATGGAAATACTGAAATAGAGGCCAGGAACTGGCTGATCAGTAAACCCAACTGCTAATAAACCTTATGAAGTATAGTAAACTGAAGAGATTTCCCAGTCCTAAGGTTCCCAAGCCAACATAACTTTGGAGAAATCCCTGTAGTATTGGGTGATAGTCTAAACTGAACATTCAAAATGATGATCCACACTCCATCACCAAAAGTGTCTCAGAACCCAGTGAGTGATGGCGGAATGGAGTGAAGAATCAAGCAAGGGAGATGGTGTGCTTCCATTTGAACATGAAAGCCCTGCTAGCAAGGCTTGAGGTGATATACCACCATTTTCTAATCATGAAGAAAAAAGGTGACAGGTGTGATTAGAAAGAGGTATTCAATGCATGCAGTTTTCTCTCATTCTCTCCCATTTTAATGGCCTGGCCCCACATAAAACCACTTCCAGATTCACAGCCTGAAAGTTGTAGGAAAAAACAACAACCTAAACCTTTCTCCTCTCCAAACCTGAATATTCACAAGAAGAGAAGCACTAATTTATACAAAATGCAATAGAAAAAAATATTTACAAATGAAACGAATACCTTCTCGATGGCCCTTGTTGGAGGATTCAGCCTCATCACTTTGTGTTCAGCAGATTGCTAAGCAAATACAGTGTTCCTTTTACACAGGAAAGAGGAATGGAACTAAAGGGTATTCAGCTCTTCCCACAACAGAGAGGGCAATGTTTTTGCCACTGCTTCTTCCATAATTTGCTCAGCGAATCCAGTGGGGGGGATTTCCCATCTCACAAAATGTTCAGGCTCATCCCTACCCCATTTAAGAAAAAAACAAGGCCTTCTGTTGGCTTGAATGCAAGAAATATATTAAGATAAACCCAACTGGGGTGTGGTGGGAAAGATACATGAGAGGAAAATCAGCTACAAGAAATGTAGCTTGAAAAAAGAATGGCTGCTTCCAAAAGTTCAGGGTCTGTATCCCTACATGTATTCAGTTCCATTGCAATGTCCCCCATATATCAGAAGAGCTTTATATCATCAACCCCTCCTGTTAGGAAAGTAGAACAGACCCAAGAAAAAGTGAGATGCTTTGCTGCATGTTTGGAAAGCAGCAACAGACTTGTTGCTCTTACCCGAGGGTTCCTGCTGTAAATGAAATGATCTCATTTCTTCTACCATCCCTTCCATGAATGTAGTTTAACTTGCACTTACAATGATTCCTTGGCAGGAAATATGCTGGTACCAGTTCCACATGCACTGAGTACAGGGCCAGGCCAACTCTAAGGTTGCTAAAGACTATCACTTGTTCAGCTTAGTACCTGCTGGTCTCCTCTACAATTCTTTCCCCCAAATCTTTCCACCTCTGCTCTCCAGTCCCTACCACAGCATCTGTGGGATCTGATGTTTCAATCTCCTGTGGGAGACAAGCCATGTAGTTCCACAACACTATAATTATCAAATATAAGTATATATTCAATAAATACACATATACACATGTCTGAGTTGTGCAGCCAGATCCTTGTTCTGGCCCTATCCTGCCAACATCTGCACCATCCTCTACTACCTTCTATTCAGAGGAAGTACTTCACAACCCACCAGCAGAGAAAGCCTTTTCTGTATCCTTCTTGCAAGGTCACTTTGCACTATGGACAACAGGAAGGAAGGATGGCTGAGGCCTCCCTCCCTTTTACAGAATAAATCATTCAGAACAAAGTTTCCTGAACAGTGGAGTCAGAGCTGCCAACTCCGCTTCTCTTTGACCATGCTTTGCATGCTCCCATACTGCAAAAGCTTGCTCTGCTGAATCCATCACCTTAAAACATCTTATGGATCATAAAAAGTTTTGTGTAAATTATTATTCATGTACGCTTCTGTATAAGCCAACCCACATCTGAAATTTCATGATTTCAAAATTAACAAGTTGTTCATGAATAAGGTAAAACCTGCTGTTGGCCCCTCCCTTGGGACTCCCTGCCCCCTATGTAATTGTCCCAAGGCTCTTGCTAAAAGTTTCGCAGGCACTGACTTCTGACATTCCAATGTATTCTTCAGAAGGGATTGTATTGGGTTATTATTGGTTACTATGACTGGGCAGTTAGTCAAATGGCATTCATGTCAACCCTCCCCTTCCCACAGTAAATACATTATATTTTCCCCTTCAGTACATATGTAGCTGCATATTTCAGCCATTAAACCCATGAAGTCTTCACAAAATAACTGAATGAATCTTTGCCTGTAATCAACGTGTTGGATTACGTTGATCCCACATTATTCATGCCCTGTTAATTTTGCTTAAAATTACAGATAAAAGAAGAATTACATCTTCTTCATGACCACTCCATCTCTTCTACCCGCCACCTCTGAATGAACCCTCACTGTTTCGTGCTAAGAAAGCCTCAAACTCTGTGGCCATTGCTCCACTCATGTATTGACCTTCCTCCAAATATGCCCTGCCTTTCCAACAGTGAAAACACAAGCTAAGCTTCTACGCTTTGACATGTGATGACCAGGAATAGAATTGTGAGTGGGGAAATGAAAAGAGATAAACGGGTGGGAGAGTGGGGAAAGAAAGAGGTGGCACTTCTTGACAGTGCTGCCTAAGCAGAACTTCAGTTTTCCACAATGAAAAAAAGAATAGCAGAAGAGTAGCAAATGGGAATTAGGTCTGAACCCACCACCTGACCCTCCCACACTTCACATTTCCTGTACCATCCCCTCCCATGCTCTTCCCCATCACTCAGACATCAGACTCAATACTGGAAAGTTTCTCATAAACATGCCCGTTGCTGGAGCCATTGAAAGCCCTGGGGTTTTTGTTGTTAGGCACACAGGGGTTGGACTGGTTCCCTATACAGATGTCCTTCTGGAAACGAGCTGGCACAGCCCCGTGAAGGGCCGAGACCACCGGCTTGTTGGTGGTGACAATGGCTCGGAAGTCTGGCCTCACCTTGGGCCCTCCTGCCACCACAGGCTGCCTGAAGAAATAGGATTTGCTGCCATGGAGCAAGCACTGGTCATCACCAAAAGTGGGGATGAAAGGGTTTTGAGTGACCCGGTCAGGGTAGAGCGACTTGCTGAGCATGTAACCACCACCAATGCCAGGATTGTTGTGGTGATGGTGGCTGGTGGTGGGCACGGAGGACTTGTTGTTGACAAAGGTGGATTCACTTGCTGGCATCTCAAACATATGGGCATAGGGACTTCCCTCCAAAAACCGACCCTTGTCCTTCAGGCTTACACTACGGGGAGCCAGGCTTGCATCTTCCTTTTGCAGATCCACAAATGTGTCATACGAATGCTGCCGGCGGAGCTTGTTGCGATTCTTCTTCTGCACCTTGGAGGCGGAGTTGGAAGGGCTCTGAGGATACTTGGTGGTGGAAGTGCTGGTTGCCACTGGCACAGGAGCAGATGGCTGATCCAGCTCTTGGAGGGAGTTGTCCTCACTGATGTCATAGAGGTTGCCTGCCTTCTTGCAGGCTTCACACCGGATACATGGCTGGCGGGTGGAATTCTGTCCCACCACAGTTGGAGTATAGTTATGCAGCTTAGATGGGCAACTACGGCAATAATTTGCCCCTGGCCGTTCCTCCCAATCAAGATTGGTGAGGTTTTTCTCCCATGGTGCAGGTACCCCACTCACAACAGTGTGCTTGTGCTCATTGTTTGCTCCAAAGTCCCCCGACCCATGTTTGTGGTGGGTTCTATTAGTACACGTCCCTACACCCCCTATAGTGTCACGCTTGAAGTCATCTCCCCGCTCTTTATAGATATCTGTCAGATCCACATGTTCCCAGTGTGGTGAGTTCTCCTTTGCTCGGAACTGGTCCAAATAGAAATCCCTTAGCCCTTCCTTGTCCCTGAAATAGCGCTTGTGGTCAGGGGAACGGGGACGCCGACGATAGGCCAGTTCAATTTCATCAAACTCTCTCCGTGACTTAGCTGAGGCTGGGCGCTTCTTTAGACTATCCTTATACTGCTGTTTTCGCCTCTTTGCAGCATTACCTTCAATGTTGCCATAAGTCACTGTATGGGTGGATATGTCAGAAACATCTGAGCGAATCAAATCATCATGAGCCCCTCCACCACTGTATCGGTCACTCTTGAAAGATAACTTGCCATAGAGGTCACCTAGCTGGCCATGTTTGGCTGGGGGCAAGCCAATATCTAATGGCTTCTTACTAAGAGACCGAGGCTGTGCTGAGAAAGGTGGATTATCACAGTCATACAGTCCATCAATGGAGCTGGCACTACCTATGCTATGGGGGCGATGATGGTGGTGATAATGGTCTTGATAAACATTACTTTCCTTTAGCTGTAGATTGCCAAAGGTCCTTTCTACCTCACTAATGTAATCACTGAAAAGATTCTCTTCACAGGGGGGGTTGTTATAAGACTTGCAGTCAGAATGAGTGAAGCTGCGGCGGTGTTCAGAGATATCATAGACAGATGATTCACGGCGGATGAAATCCAGGGCACTTTGTGGTGAGCCATTGACACCTGAAAGGTTTGCCATGTTCTTTGCAGTACGAAGCAGGCGCAAAATGTTAGAATGTGTATTGTTCATGGTGGCTGTGGGGGAATTCATAGAAGAATGGCGGTCTTCAATAGCCACTCCATGGATGCAGCTGTAAATACCCTGCAATGAAACAAACAAGGAGAGGTCAGCGGATAAGTTACAGGGCTTTAAAGACTGAAGTAGAAGGAGTAAAAATAAATCATCCCCCTCCCCCTGCATTAAACAGAATTCTATAGAGAACATTATGGTATCATTAGAAAATATAACAGTCCTGCTGGAACTAAAGACTACTTACACGTGTTGTATGTTTTCCTCTTTGTCCCCTCTAGTTTTGCCCCTCTATTTCTCTTCTTCACTTTTTAATATATTATTTGATTTTTACCTTGCCCTTTCTCCAATGAGCTCAGGGTTGTCTACCTACATGGATGCACACACACACCAGCACCATCTTGTTCTTACAGCTCTCTGAAATAGGTTAGGTTGAGACATACCAACTGGCTCAAGTCATCCAGTGAGGGTCAAACCACTCAAGACACTGGGAATTTTATGAATAGAAGTCCTAGAATCGTTTCCTTAAAAATCACACATGGGGCGGGGAGGAGAAGTGTGTCACTGTGTGACAGGAACGATGAAATTATCCCAATGAGAGTTGAATTCCGAACCAACCAAAAGGAGCTGTATGCTGGGAGACAGGGTTAAGATCTGACAGCTAGAGTTTTACACAGATGGAAGTTGGGAGTAAGACAGGAATGTTTGGTGAAGCTTAGTTTTATCAGGAGAGTGGATTAAGGCAGCATAGGGATAACAGTTGGTTGCTATGGGTTGTCATTTTTTTCAGCAGGGGAAAAAAACACTACCTGATAATGGGATTTTCTTTTTCTTGGGCATTTACTGTTTAAACCCTGGCATCTTACATCTCCTTGTTCTCAGATAAGATTTACCCATTTGTGTGTTTCTGTTTAATAAATCTAGTCCTCAGATTCAGCAGGAGCTCAAAGGAGCATAACTCCTGAACCTTTCTGACGACTCCCCCTCCTTCTCCCCACTTGCCTTTGTAGACTGAATAGTAGGTGCAGCTGCATAACAAACCCTGGATTAGGAGAGCGGGCAGCCAGCCACCATAAGCTTTGCTATGCCCCCAGCAACCCTCATTAACCCCTGGAGAAGCCCGGGCCACTTTTTCTCTACTTCTTGTGTGATTTTGGGTGGTGGGTGGCTTGCTGGCCTTTTGACTCTGGGGAGGGGGGTGGCCCAAGAGAGTTCCAGGCTAGCAAGGTCTGCTTGGGCTGGCTGGATCTCTAGCCAGCCCAAGCAGGCATTGCTTGCCCAGGGCTCTCTTTCCTTGTGTCGGGTTGGTTTTGGCTGGTGGGGGAGTGGCATATGCTAATGAGTTAAGCTAATGAGCTCCACCACCTATTTTTTACAAAACAACCCCTGAATAAATCTCACTCTTTTTTTTTCTTTGAGAAGTAAGCTATTTTGTTGTGTCAGTTTGCCTCATCCCTCAGTTATCAATCCAGGGTAGGTTTATACCTGGGACTCAAGTTGATCTTCAGGACCTTTCTCAAATTGTTCTGGAGAATCTACTTAAATTCTTTGGTGTAGTTGGGAAGATGAGGGGGAAGACAGCATGACCTTGTCAGCTGTTGAAAGCTAAACAGAGTAAGTACTTTCATGGGAAGCTACCAAGGAAGGAATCTGAGTCTCCTATGTCCTAAGATTCTTTAACTACTACAACATATCAAGTCTTATGGAATAAGACAGGCTATAAATGTAAATGTAAATGTGGGCTAGATTAGGATATTTTCAGTCAGAAAATTACAAAGTGTCTTACTTTGGAAATGACAAACACAGAAGAAAAACAGGTTTCCTACCTGTAACTGAAGATCTTCGAATGGTCATCTGTGCATTCACACTCATGGGATGAAGCGCCAGCGCCAATCCCCGATTGGTAATACCAAGTCCAGGATTTTTTGCCACCCGACCCTGGCAAGCATGCGCGACAGCCCCATTGCGCATGCTCACCAGGTGGGCGTGAACATCCCGCCAGTTCCTTCCCACCGCCACTTATCTAGGATACCATGACCGGCAGCAGAGGGGAAGGAGGGCGGGTAGTGTGAATGCACAGATGACCACTCAAAGATCATCAGTTACAGGTAGGAAACCTGTTTATCACCTTTGTGGTCTCTGTGCTTCACATTCATGGGAGATTACCAAGCTAGGCTTACCTGGTAGTGGGAGCTGGCAGTTGTGCAGAAGTAGCAGCTTGAAAAACCAGGGTACCCAGCTGTGCTCTGCGGCGCTTCCAGACATCCAGGCCATAATGTCGCATGAAGACATGAGGAGATGCCCAGGTTGCAGCCAAACAGATGTCCACCAAAGAAGCACCCTTCAGGAATGCTGTAGATGTAGCCATAACTCTAGTGGAATGCGCACCGAGTGGCCCTGGCAAGGGATGCTTTGCCAACAGGTTGAAGAGTCTAATGGCCTCCGTGATCCACTTAGAAAGTCTCTGCGCAGAAATCCTGAAACCCAACCTAGGGGCCGCATAGGAGACAAATAGATTGGGATTTCTGAACGGCTTAGTGCGATGCACGAGAAACAACAATGCCCTCTTAACATCTAGGGCATGCAAACGTCTCCTGCAGAAGACGGAGAAGGATAAAATGTAGACAAAAACACCTCTAGATTAAGGTGGAAACTAGACACCACTTTAGGGAGGAACGAGATGTCCGGAGCCAAAGAAACTCCATCATCATGGAATGAGATATATGGAGCATCACACCGCAGAGCCACCAATTCAGCTGCCCTTCTGGCCGTAGTGATGGCCATTAAAAAGGCAGTCTTCCAGGCGAGAAGATGTAGTGGGCAGGTAGCCAAGGGTTCAAAGGGCCGCCTTGATAGCCTTTCCAGGACCAACTGCAGATCCCAAGCAGGAGGAGGACTCTTTGACGGCGGGTGAAGCTGCAGAAGACCTTTCAGAAAGCGCTTTGTATGAGGATGCGTGAAAACAGATACACCATCCACAGGATTGTGATGCACCGAGATTGCAGCTAGATGCACTCAAATCGAGGAGTGATTAAGCCCATTATCCACAAGAGTTAGTATGAACTCAAACACAAGCTCCAAGCTAGTATTACGGGCCCTGACGCCCTTGTCCCCCAGAAATGCAAGGAACTTAGACCACTTTCCCTCATAGGAGCGGCGAGTTGACAGCTTTCTACTGCGGAGAGCCAGTTTGGTGTAGTGGTGAAGTGTGCGGACTCTTATCTGGGAGAACCGGGTTTGATTCCCCACTCCTCCACTTGCACCTGCTAGCATGGCCTTGGGTCAGCCATAGCTCTGGCAGAGGTTGTCCTTGAAAGGGCAGCTGCTGTGAGAGCCCTCTCCAGCCCCACCCACCTCACAGGGTGTCTGTTGTGGGGGAGGAAGGGAAAGGAGATTGTGAGCCGCTCTGAGACTCTTCGGAGTGGAGGGCGGGATATAAATCCAATATCATCATGTTCAACATTACATGCTTCACTCTGTCTGAGAATTCCGGAAGCTGACCCTCCAAGCCATCAGTTTGAGGTGAGGGATGCCATGGTGAAACAGGCAGCCTCCATGAGCCAATAGGAGGTCCGGCTCTGAAGGAAACTTGTGGTGACACCCTCCCGCCATGGTCAGGAGGATAGGGAACCAGTTCTGTCTCGGCCACCACAGAGTAATCAAGGTGCACTCCGGATGCTCTTGGGCCAGTTTGTGAATCACTCTGGTGAGAAGAGGCATGGGCGGGAACAGGTAGAGGAATTTGTTTGCCCCCGAGAGTAGAAGGCCATCGCCCACGGACCCTGGGTCCATTCCCCCTCTGGAACAGAATAGCTCGCACTTCTGATTGCTTGCCATGGCAAACACATCTATCCTGGGATGACCCCAGTCCAGGAAAAGAGGTTCCAGATAAATCCAATTAATCTCCCATTCATGATGGGAAACCTCCCCCCTGCTCAGGGAGTCCGCTTGCACATTGAGCTGCCCTGGCAGGTGGGTGGCCACAATGAAGGTCTGGGCAGCTATGCAAGCTTCCCAAAGCTGTATCACCAGTACATATAGCTTCCTGGACACAGCCCCCCCTTGATGATTTATATAGCTTACAGCTGTCCTGTTGTCGGACATCACTGCCACAGTCTGACTGCTGATCAGGGGTAGGAACAATCTTAGGGCTAAGTGAACTGCCATGAGCTCCAAGAAACTGATGTGCCATGGGGGACATGGGCCGCCTATGCAGAGATCGTCTAAGTGCGCCCCCTACCCCCACAGCGAGGCATCCATAGTCACCTTTGGGATTTGAAGAACTTTGGACGAGAGATCCCTCACAGGGTTGTACATCCTGATAATCCAAAGCTGGAGAATTCGCATCCACAATCTTGCAAACCTCAAGACATTGGTGGTAGTTACCATGAGGCCCAAGAGACGTTGGATCTGCAGAACGGAGGTGCATCTCACTGTTTGCAGAAGCTGAATCAGGGATATGATATCCAGTGCCTGCAACTCTGGTAGGAACGCCAAATGCCAAGCAGTGTCCAGAACCGCACCTATAAACTGAACTCGTCTCACTGGAACCAGGTGAGACTTCTTCTCATTCACCAGAAGCCCTAGCTTGCCCAGGAGGTCGAGAATCACTTGCAGATGCACCCGTAGAGATGCTTCGGACACTGCAACCACCAACCAATCGTCTATATAAGGAAAAAGGATGATACCCTGGAGATGAAGGTAAGCTACCACGACCACCATGGTCTTAGTGAAAACCCTGGGGGCAGTGGAGAGTCCAAAGGGGAGCACTCTGTATTGGAAATGGTTCACTCCAATTGCAAAATGAAGAAACTGCCTGTGACTGGGGAGGATGCTGATGTGGAAATAGGCATCCTTCCGGTCCAGGGTGGCCATCCAATCTCCTTTGTTGATGAGTGAAAGAATGCTCTGTAGAGTCAGCATTCTGAACTTTTGATAAGCGATGAATTCGTTCAGTCCCTTCAGATCCATAATTGGACGAAGTCCTCCGTCCCGCTTGGGACCGTGAAGTATCTGGAATAAAAACCCTGACCCCTGTGACAGTTGGGGACGGGTTCTATTGATTGCTTGCTGAGAAGATTTTGAACTTCCTCCAGTAAAACAGCTGTTGGATATGTGATCACCAATCTGGGATGAGAAGGGGGCTGAACAAATTCTATCGCATAACCCTCCTCTATGATGGACAAGACCCACTTGTAATCCACCGCCATGCTTGCAAAAATCTGTGGAGACGGGTGGGCCCAGAGGAGCGGGGGTGGAGAAGGGGGAATGCCAAAGTCAAAGTCCCTGCTTGGGATTCCTGGTATTCTTAGACTTTCCCATTTGAGAGGAGAAGGAAGAAAACTTGGCTTTGCCTCCTGCGGTGAAAGAGCTCTTGGCATCATGCTGTCCCGCATGCGGCTTCCAAGATCTCTCAGGGGATTTGGTCTGATAGGACTTCTTAGGCCATTGTCTGGACCAGGGACGAGGCTTGCTAGAACGTGAGGAAGAAGCAGGTATCCCCAGGTTATGTGACATCTTAATGCTCTTGTCAGTAGGACTGAGTCAGTAGTGGAACTGAAGAGACCTTCTCCTTCAAAGGGGAGATCCTCAACCCAGGATCTAGTGTCTACCTGGAGGACGGTGGCACGAAGCCAGGAGTGACGATGCAGGGTGATGGCGGAGGTAAGTGTTTTAGCTGCAGTGTCCACCATGTGCTTAAAGGCCTGAAGCTGTTGTTTTGCTAATAGCATCACCTCCCTCTGAGCCTTCTTGGCCAGAATACGTTTATCCTCAGGCAGAGCAGCCACAAGAGGTGAAAGCTGCTCCCACAGGGAATATTGATATCTCGCCATACAAACAGAGTAGTTGGAGATCTTTATTCCATGCGTACCCGCAGAATAGAATTGCCTGCCGAACGAATCAATTATCTTCCCTTCCTTATCTGGAGGTGAGGAGTGGGTCTTCTCAGCCTTGGAAGAGGACGATACCACCACAGAGTTGGGACGAGGATGGTTAAAAAGAAATTCTGCACCCTGTTCCTGGACTCTATACATGTGGTCCATACGTTTGGAGGAAACTGGAGTTGAAGCGGGCTTGGACCAAGGGTCTTTAATGGCCTGCAGGATCACCTTCATGATGGGAAGGGCTACAGCTGTTGACGTATCTTTCTGCATAATATCAAAAACCGTATCATCGATGACCAGTTGAGGTTGGACCACCGGCAGAGACAAAGAGCTCACCATCCTTTTAATCAACTCCCCATATGATTTTAAATCTTCAGAAGGAGAGATTGGGAGATCTTCAGCTATCCTGAATTCCGGTGAGGACCCTTCCTGCTGTTGACCTGAGTTGTCCTCCGCCTCATTATCCGAGGTCGACGGAGAGGATGGGGCACTGTCTTCAGATAGTAAGTCTGGTGTGTCTACCATAATCCTAGTAGAGGGAGTCCGCTCGAGGTCATGGATGCTGGGAAGTGTCTGCTTCCTGACTAACTTCAGTGTCGATGTCGGCATCAATGAGTCCCTTCAACCACGTGGAGAGTGCGCCGAGACTCTGGAGTGATGTGAAGCTTCAGAACGCTGATCTCAGTCTGGGTTCTGAGGGGGGGTACCATGGGTACTGAGCATGAAATGCATAGCCCCCAAATGGATATGCCCACAGGCGTGGGTCCCAGCTGGGCAAAGGATGTGGCCGCCAAAAGGGGTCTGGAGTCTCACCAAACCGATCAGGCTGAGGTATCAATGGCAATTTTGGTATCAAGCAGTCCTCCGGCTGGGAAACTTTGAGGTCCGACACCAAACAAGGATCGCCGCCTTCCTTTGAGTATACTGACCTCTGTGTCAGGTATAAATAAAAATTTATTATTATTATTATTATTATTATTATTATTATTATTATTATTATTATTATTATTATTATTATTATCAATCTCCAGATCAGAGCCAGACAGAGAGGAGTTCGGAGCATCCGTCGGACCCGAGGAGCTTTTCGGTCAAATCGGTGAGGCAAGGATCTTTTTTGGAGGCTCTCCCAAAACTATCGCCAGGTCCTTTGGTGGCGGAGAAGGGGTCTGCCAATCTTAGTGCCACTTCTCCTTCCTATGCTTCTTGGACTCAGTGGAGCGAGAGTCCCGATCCCCTTTGGCCTTCTTGGCTGGAGTTGAGGGTTCAAACTGGGATACCGAGCTCGCACGCTTGTGGGGGCGGTCGGCTCCCTGGCGCGGCTGAGTCGGTTGGCTCGACAGCAAGACTGGAACCGATGCCAATGCTGGAGTGGCCATCAAAGAGCTGGTCGATGCCTATGTTGACATCTGCGGTGCGAGGGCCAATTTCAACAGTGCCGCCGATAGTCTTGCGGCTTGCTTTTTTCTGGTCTCCTTAGAAAATGTTGAGCAACTATGGCAGGATTCCACTCGGTGACCTTCCCCAAGACACAACAAGCAGAGGGAATGTCTGTCGGGAGGAGGGATCTTGCTCCTGCACTTAAGACACCACTTGAAAACCCCCAACGCTTTTCCATAGATGCGATGGCGGGAGGAGGGGGGGAAGAAAACCCCCCGAAGGGTATCAACAATAAACAGTCTCTTCTTCTTCTTTTCCCTTTTTTTTATAGAACAAGAACACTAACAAGGAGAAACCTGGAGTAGGAAAAGGTAACTGAAGTCTATCCGACACGGCGGTAAAGAAAGAACTGGCGAGATGTTTGTGCCCACTGGGTGAGCATGCGGAGTGGGGCTGTCATGCATGCTCGCCGAGGTCGGGCGGTGAAAAATCCTGGACTTTGGTATTACCGATTGGGGATCGGCGCTGGTGCTTCATCCCATGAGTGTAAAGCACAGAGACCACGAAGAAGATACAGTGTTGCTCCAATAGTGAGGAGAGATTGGAGGTGTGCAAAAAAACCTGGATTTTGAGTTATTCAGGGGCAAGATATTTGGGAAGGCCAAATATCCCTGAATACCAGATTTGGCTATTCCTGAATATACAGGAGGTATTTGGCCATTCCTGAATATACGGCCACATTATACCCTATGGGCCACTGAAGTCAAAGGCAAAATAGGGTATAAAGAATTGCGCCCAGCGGGGGGAGGGGGTTTGAGGTAGAGGCTCCAAATTTGCAGGAGTCTCTCCTTCACAGAATCCCTCAGTTTCAAAAAGATTGAACCGGGGGGGCCAATTCTAGGGGCACCCAAAATTGGCCCTTTTCCCCTATGGTCGGAAAGAAGCAGTCAGCCACTTTTCCCATAGCAATTACAGTGGGAAAGGTGACTGTGTGGGGCAGGGGGTTTGAGGGAGAGGCACCAAATTTGCAGGGCTGCTTCCGGTGCCTCTCCCCCACAGAACCCCAAAGTTCCATAAAGACTGGAACTGGGGGTCCAATTTCTAGGAGCACTCAAAAATGGTCTTTCCCCCTATGACCGGGGGGGGGGGGGGGACCCTATAACTTTTCCCACCGTAATCACTGTGGGAAAAATGACTCTGGGGAGGAAGGGGTTTGAGGGAGAGGCACCAAATTTGTAGGGCAGCTTCTGGTGCATCTCTCCCACAGAACCCCAAAATTCCACAAAGACTGGAACTGGGGGTACAATTTCTATGGGCACCAAAAGATAGCCATTTCCCCCTATGGTGGGGAAAAAATAACCTGTCACTTTCCACTGTAATCACTGTGGGAAAAATGACTCTGGGGGGTTTGAGGGATAGGCACCAACAGAACACAACACAGGAAGAGGGAATTTCACCCCTTGCCTCCTCAACCTCCTTCCTTTACATAATAAATAAGACTTTGTTGGGCCAGGCCATTTGTGTCATAAAATGTAATGCCAGGAAGCAGAGTTATAAATGATACAAATCACAGATGCACAATTAAATATTTTTTAAAAACTTAAAATAAAACATGCTTAAAACATTAGCGGTCATTGGTCTTAAAGGTGCTTCCTCTGTATCTCTCCTGTGTGATCCAGGAAACCAGACAGGAAACCAGGAGGAGGAGCCTCAGCCAATAGAAGAAACAGAGGTTTGGCTTAGTAGCTCTGCTGTGTGTGAGTGAGAGAGCCTGTCAAAGCAAAATCTTCCTCCCCACTCCTCCCCAAGGGAGGAGCCTCAGACTTTGAGGCTTTGCTCTGTAGCTTAATTGAGAAAGTCTGGCAAAGCAAGCTGTGATGCAGAAGGAAGCACAAGAGAGGGAGAAGGAAGCAGTCAGTTGCTCGGGAGCCGATTCAGCCCCTGGGCCACATGTTTGACACACCTGCTTTAATCCATTTTTCTTTCACTGTCTATACAGAATGGATCCTGGGGCAAAATCTTAGCCAGTACCTGAATCACATCCTGGATCACAAAAGTGAACTCTGCAATTAAGGCACTACAAGAGCCATCTCTAAGTACCTGGACTGAGCCTTAGGCCTAAGTTTGCCTGATAGTTCATTGAAATTCCTTGGAAAGCGATTCAATCCAATGTGAAGTTTGGGAGAATGGGAGCCCTGTTTTCATTGTGAAATGCTATCTAGGTTTTCTTAGTACTTCCTACTACGAACCTGTAATATGTTCCATTATTTTTCCCAAGATTCTGACATACACACAAACATGCATTGAATAACATTTTAAAGTTTTCAAAAGATAATTTACAACCCAACTTTGCCTCACTTTTTTCAGTTATCTGAATCTGATTTTTCTCTTCCCAGAATCCAGCATTTAAAGGCATCCTAAACATAGGTTATGATTTAAAAATGAATAAAAAGGTAGTCCCCTGTGCAAGCATCAGTCATTTTCGACTCTGGGGTGATGTCACATCACGACATTTTCATGGCAGACTTTTTATGGTGTGGTTTGCCATTGCCTTCCCCAGTCATCTACACTCCCCCCCCCCCCCAGCAAGCTGGGTACTCATTTCACCGACCTCGGAAGGATGGAAGGCTGAGTCAACCTTGAGCCGGCTACCTGAGCCCAGCTTGCGCCGGGATCAAACTCAGGTCGTGAGCAGAGAGCTCAGACTGCAGTACTGCAGCTTTACCACTCTATGCCATGGGGCTCCTTTCATAATGAATAGACTAACCTATATTGAACAAAACAACATAAAACACAAACACACACATATCCTTGTAATTAAAAAAAATGAAAACTTTCTCTATCCCCAAGCCATCTTTGATCACACTAGTGAATTTATCTTGTAAAAGCAGAACTAGACCTGCCACTAGGCAAACTAGGGGATTGCCAAGGGCAATGGCATTATGGGGGCATCAAATTGGGCACCTCCATGTGACTCAGTGACGTTATCAATGCAGGGGGGGGGGGGATGCCAGAAGTTAGCCTTGCCTAGGTTGCCAGACAGTCTACAACCAGACCTGTGTAAAAGATTGCTTTCCGATGAGCCGCTACATTTTGAAAGCAGTATCACAGAATGTGCTAAAATTAGCTGTGATCCAGCAATGCAGCCTTCTCCCACTGCTGGCTAGGCCACACAAATGACCCCTCTCACTTATTTACCACAGTTGACAACAGAAGCCCATTGTATAAGTGGACCTCCAGATCAAAGACAATTTAGTAATAAACTAAATTCTTTTAAATTTCCTGTATTATATTAGGATGCAGAAGTATGATATGCAAGACAGAAAAAGAGCCAGATTCAGAAATGTTGAGATGATGAAAGAGAAAGAAAGAGCAACTGGGGATTCAACCATATTTATAACTAAAGGAAAAAAGAATTCACAAAAATTACTTGCCAGGGAAAAGCTTTAGGCACAAATGCCCTTTTTATCCTTTCAGGAACACTGAAAACACTCACATAAAAGTCACGAGTTTTACAGCGCTCTCCACAAAGCTTCATTTTGAAGTAAAAAATTGCACAGTTTCTTTTTGAACTTTTTAGTTATATGGCCAGAGATGGAAAAAAACTTATTCACACTTTTAAAAATATTTTTGCTTTCTCCCATACTTTCACAAAGGCCTATATTTCTTGGTAGATGCTCTCTCACATCCATACACCTCTCCATTCCAAGTGAGGTCAGAAATGATAAAATTTGGCAAATGATGACAGCCTGTTTGATGCTTGGAAGCATAATGGACAACACTGCTAGATAACAGCCAGTATTGGCTTGGATGAAAGAAATAGTCATGACAATGAGGTAAGAATTTCCCCCATTCTTACTTCCCTTTAACTGTAAGTACTCACCCTGCTGATAGAGAAGACAACACCAGGCTTGCCGGAGCAGACACCCATGAAGCAGTGGCGGAACTGCCAGTAAAAGAGATGTTCACAGATGAAGGTGATGAGGCTGAGGGCCATGGCTGCTCCCAACATATAGAAGACACCTGCCATGTTATCAATATCCAGCTGACTGCTCATTACCTCATTCTTTTCATTATGACAAATGCCAGTAAGCCAGAGAGCTTCCAGCTCCTCCATCTCTCCTATAGAAATAAGTGGAAAGCAATACCAGTAATGTTAGTCAGAATAAAATGTAGTGATCTGAACAAAAGAAGAGTGACTTACACAATTTATTGTAAAAAACTTCCTTTTTCCCATTGAGCCAACAATAAATTCTGGAATGGATTGGTGCAAAGTACATAAGAACATAAGAGAAGCCATGTTGGATCAGGCCAATGGCCCATCCAGTCCAACACTCCATGTCACACAATGGCCCAAAAAACAAAACAAAAGCTGGTGCCATCAGGAGGTCCATCAGTGGGGCCAAGACACTAGAAGCCCTCCCATTGTTGCTCCCCAAGCACCAAGAATACAGAGCATCACTGCCCCAGACAGAGAGTTCCAGCAATATGTTGTGGCTAATAGCCACTGATGGACCTCTACTCCATATGTTAATCCAATCCCCTCTTGAAGCTGTCTATGCTTGTAGCCGCTGCCACCTCCTGTGGCAGTGAATTCTATGAGTTAATCACACCTTGGGTGAAGAAATACTTCTTTTTATCCATTCTAACCAGGCTGCTCAGCAATTTCGTTGAGTGTCCATGAATTCTTGTATTATGAGAAAGGGAGAAAAGTACTTCTTTCTCTACTTTCTCCATCACATGCATAATCTTGTAAACCTCAATTATGTCACCCCTCAGTCAATGTTTCTCCAAGCTAAAGAGCCTCAAGCATTTTAACCTTTTTCATAGGGAAACTGTTCCAAACCTTTAATCATTCTAGTTGCCCATTTCTGCACTTTTTCCAGCGCTATAATATCTTTTTTGAGGTGTGGTGACCAGAATTGTACATAGTACTCCAAATGAGGCCGCACCATCGATTTATACAGGGGCATTATGACACTGGCTGATTTGTTTTCAATTCCCTTCCTAATAATTCCCAGCATAACGTTGGTCTTTTTTATTGCAGTGGCACACTGTCTCGACATTTTCAGTGAGTTATCTACCATGAGCCCAAGATCTCTCTTGGTCAATCTCTGCCAGTTCACCCCATCAACTTGTATTTGTAGTTAGGATTTTTGGTCCCAATGTGCATTACTTTGGACTTGGCCACATTGAGCCTCATTTGCCACGCTGACGCCCACTCACCCAGCCTCAACAGATCCCTTTGTTTGGAGTGCTTCATAATCCTCTCTGGTTCTCACCACCCTGAACAATTTAGTGTCATCCTCAAACTTTGCCACTTCACTGCTTACTCACAACTCCAAATCATTAATGAACAAGTTAAAAAGCATCAGACCCAATACTGAGCCCTGAGGTACCCCACTGCTTACCACCCTCCACTGCGAAAATTGCCCATTTATATTCACTCTGTTTCCTATTAACTAGCCAGTTTTTGATCCACAAGAGGACTTGTCCTTTTACCCCATGACTCCCGAGCTTACTAAGGAACCTTTGATGAGGAACTTTATCAAAAGCTTTCCTGTTATCCTCAGCACAGTGCCCTGTTCCCTCTCAACCCTCATGCTCCCTGGTACCATCAAGTTGCAGAAAACTTATTGTGACCCCAAGTGATTTTCAAGGCAAAAGACAAGCAGAGGTGCTTTGATATTGCCTGCCTCTGCACAGCAACCCTAGATTTCCTTGGTAGTCTCCCTTCCAAGTATTAACCAGAGCTAATTTTGCTTAGCTTCTGAGATTGTGACGAGATTAGGGTAGCCTTGGCCATCCAGGTCAGGGCAGAAGAAAAGTTATTTATTTCGTTTATTTATACCCTGCTTTTCTCCCTAGTAGGGATCAAAGTGGCTTACATCATTCTTCTCTCCTCCATTTTATCCTCACAACTCTGCAAAGTAGATTATAGGCTGAGAGCGTTTGACTTGCCCCAGATTATCCAGCAAGCTACCACAGTAGACTGGTGATTCAACCTGGGGTCTTCCAGATCCTAATCCAACACTCTCAGCATACCACTCTGTCTGTCAATGAGTTAGTATGTAGTTAATCAAGGACAGAAAAAAATACCGGACTGGATTGCAGAATGGAGTTGTTACAATACAATCTTGTAACTCAAATGAAACCAATGTATTAGCATTCATCCATTGTTCTGTTTTGCATTTCCAATTTTTCACTAAGTGAAAGCATACAGAGTTGCTGTTGGTTTCAGATTCTTTAGGTTGTATAAAATCTAAAATTGTTATTTACATATGCCATTTAATGTGGAAACAATGTTGTAATCACCAATCTGATACGGAACTAATAAGTAATACAAGTGATGCCACAGAAAGTGACAACAAAACTGAGGTGCCCAATTAATCTCTGTGGACAGGAGTTAAATTCTGCTGAAATAAGTGGATAACCGTGTTCATAGCATGTCATGCACAATTATTTCAGTGTGCTCAAATTAGTGTGTCAGTTTTCAACACCAGGTTTTCTTTCTGCTTAAACAATTCAGAGGAAGTGTATCCTATATTTTCTTTAAATCTTTACAGGTTATTTATTATTCCAATAAAATAATTTCCACATAAAGCTTTGAATTTGTTTGAATATAACATTTAACATAAGACTTAAACCACACCTTATTTTCCGCACCCCCAATCTAATATTTCAGCCAGGGCAAATTAGACATTAAGGCTAGTAGGATGATGGTCCCAATGGGCCAATGGCCTGCTTCCCTCCAACCTGGGAGTCACCCCATTCTCTAGGGTTACCTGGGCCCAAATAGAGAGGCAGGTGCAAGTCTCAACCACTGCAAGCTAGAGGCAGAGTAGAGGAGGTGCCCAGCCCAGGACAGTGAAGGATGTGTGCAGCCTGTCCTTTACTGCACTCAGGGATACCCCATAAATCTGGGTGTCATTCTGGCTTCTTAGCTGTGGGTTTAAATGGATTTTAAATGGACTTATGGCACTTCAGACCTATGACATGTCTGCTTTTTATCACCCTCCACTGCTGTTACAGCCCAGTTAACTATACTAAACAAACAAACACAGACCCCAATTTGTGATTCTTTTAATCTGCTAAAAATATTCCCATGACTCTACATACCAACTCACTGCCCACTTTCTCTATATTTAAAGATGCCTTGCCATTCCATTTTGTCTGATGAAGTCTGCTGAAGAGCATACAAAAGCTTACGTTCTGAATAAAACTTAGTTGGTCTTAAAGGTGCACTTGTCTACTGCTTTGTTCTATTGCTTCAGGCCAACACAACTGCCCACTTGGACCCAGCTCAGATATTTGTTGCTATTAGCACACAAAACTTACACGCTATCTTTTAAAAAATGTTTACAAAATATAAGTAAAAATAATCTGGCTAAATTGTATGATATAATTTTTCCAAAATTGAATGGAGTCATTAAAGTAAAGCACGTAAAGGAGCTGCATCAGAAAGAGGAACGTGGCTCAGTGGGAGAGCAACAGCTTTGCACACAGGAGGTTCCAGGTTTGATCCCTAGCATCTCCAATTAAAGGATCTAGAATATTAAGAAAGAATTCCCTCAGCAGGTGACCAAGCAGAGTTGCTGCCAGTCAGAGTACACACTATTGCGCTATAAAGACCAATGATTGAAGATTATATCAGGCAGCTTCACATGTGTATCAAAGCCAAACAAAACGAAAGCGGTAGACACATTTGTCAGGGGTGTCGAACTCATTTGTTATGATGGACAGATATAACAATATTGGGACTTTATGGGGCCGGGCCATTTGTGTCATAAAATGTAATGCCAGGTAGTGAAGATATAAACTTTACAAAGGATACAGATAAACACAATTAAAGGGGGTTTTTTAACTTAAAATACAAACGTGCTTAAAACTCTAGTGATATTTTGTTTAAAATGGAAAGGTAGGGGAATAGTGGGATCTGGCATTGCAATTTTAAAAATAAAACCTCAAAAAAAAAGCACAAGGATGGATCACAGCAGAAACTATGACCGTTTTCACACACAGCTTACCACGCGGTCACGTTCCTGTTCTCTCTGCAACGTCTGTCGGATTTCCCATTATCTGCGCTGGAGTTACAGGAAGTGCCGTGGCTTTTGCACAGCAAACTTAAACTGGGTTTTAGCGGTTTACGTTTGCTATGCAAAAGCTGCAGCACTTCCTGTAACTTTGGCGCAGATAATGGGAAATCCGACGGATGCTGCAGAGAGAACAGGAATGTGACCCCGTGGTAAGCTGTGTGCGAAAATGGTCTAAAATATAAAATGCTCTGAGCCTAGGAAATGGCTGAGCACTGCAAGCTTCTCCCCCATCCCCCTGGTCTACTCAAATTGGCAATAGCTCTTCATTGCAATACCCGCTTTGGCTGTGGGTTCCCAGGTTAAAGTGCTCACTAGGCACCAGTTCTCAGCTCCATTCAGCAGAGACAATCAGGCTCAAAGCATTAACCCTTTATTTTCAAGGAGACAACTCCAGAAAACAACAGCTTCAACTGGCCATTCAATGCTGGAAAGTGAAACTACCTGAGCTCCCTCCATTAAAATACATTGCAGCACAAAGTTGCAAGGAAAACGCTGAATGGAGTTTCCATTAAGGTCTCTGGGGTCAAATAAACTACTCAATCTATCTGGATGCAGAAAACTTAATAGACAATCCATTCCACATTTTCTTTGCAGCTTTGCAAGCCTGAAAGAGCTTCCTGCTGAAGTAGGCAAAGACAAGGCAGAAGGAGCTGGGAACTTCAGCAGCCTCAAAACTTCAAGGGGTGAGGACAGGAGGGGGAGGAGGGGGGGAGAAAAGACTGCAGACCTGATTAAAGCCATGGGTAAGCCAGTTGAAGCCTGTGGGCAGTAAGTTTGACACCCCTGGTTTATACATATGGGATATTTGAACACAAAACATGGGAATGGTCTAATTTTTACAACAAAAAGTGAACATTTCCTTCTCCCATGCCTTACTATTCCATGTTCCTAACTCCCCCCCCCCCAAAAAAAAATCTCATTCACTTCTGGTACGTAAGTCAGAGCAGGAGAACATCCAGTCAGTTGTTGTTGTTATTATTATTATTATTATTATTATTATTATTATTATTATTATTATTATTATTATTATTATAGGACAGTAAGGGGCAGAGGGGAAAGGATTCAGCCCTCCTCCCTTGCACGACACTTTAGTTGTAAAAATTAGATCTCACCCCCTGCTCCAATCACACATTTGCAATATTTCCATTCCATTTATTAGCTTCTATGACCAAAGGTGTTAAGCTCAATCAGGATGCAACAATCATCAAACATTTGCAAAATATATAAATGGGGTAGATGTGAAATATGGTTGCCCTTATACCAGCTGAACTAGATTGGACCTTGGTATTCAATCAGCAGTTACCAGTGCAAGCTTATTTTGCAAGCCTTTGTAATTTGTGACCCTCCAAGCCAAACAGAGGCAACTTACTGGGGGGGGGGGGGTGCCAAATACTTGACAAGTCCCCTATTTTTTCAGTTCTAGGCAGGCAGCCAAAACACAAAGTTTATCAAGCCCCTGATGGGTTGCCATACATGAGTGATGAGTTATGTTCAGCCTGCTGGGTAATAACCTATGCAGGCCTCACTTAGGGTGTTTTCGCACTCACCTTCAGCCGGCGCCGCGACCCTCTTGACGACGGAGGATCTGTGCTGATTTCCCACACGAAGCGCTGGAGCAACCAGAAGAGCCGCCAATTTCCGGCGCGAAGCCCGCTCAAACGCAAATCGCCAGGAAGCAGGAAAACGCTTGAGCGGGCTTCGCGCCGGAAATTGGCGGCTCTTCTGGTTGCTCCAGCGCTTCGTGTGGGAAATCAGCACAGATCCTCCGTCGTCAAGAGGGTCGCGGCGCCGGCTGAAGGTGAGTGCGAAAACACCCTTAGTGTTTAACAGCACCAGCTCTTTTCACATGATTTGGATATTTTTGTACAACAAATATTTTCTGAGCCTTGCTATTACTAGTACTCAATTTTACATGCTTTCCAGGATTTTCAATGTCTTAGTCAACATCTCATAAAACTGAACTCTCTCTCTCTCTCTCTCTCGGCTTGGCTTCGCGAACGAAGATTTAAGAAGGGTGCAATAGTCCACATTTGCTGCAGGCTCGCTGGTGGCTGACAAGACCAATGTGGGACAGGCAGGTCCGGCCACAGCGGCTGCAGGGAACTTCCTAAGTATTGCCCTGCAAACCTCTCTCCTTAAACTCTTGCCAGTAACTCATATGGCATAGAAAAACTATGAATGCTTCTGCTTTCTAGGGAAAAACAATCTGCTATGTTTGGAGGAATACCTTGCAGATTGGTACTCTGAGAGAATTTCAGTTTCTACATTCCCTACACAAATTCTAATTTGAAGATATATAGATGGGTTCTAAACTGCCTGAGATGAAGACTGAAAGGCTTCTTGGAGCTGTGTACTCAGTTTGTGGCAATGGTGAAAAAAGGCAAAATCTATGCCGGGGATTATTAGGGACTGAGAATAGAACAGCCAATATTGTATTGCTGTAGTATAGAACAGTGGTGCACCTGCATTTGAATTAGGGTTACCAGGTCTGACTCAAGAAATATCTGGGGACTTTGGGGATGGAGCCAGGAGCAAGGGTGTGACAAGCATGACTGAACTCTGAAGGGATTTCTGGACATCACATTTAAAGGAACCGTTCATCTTTTAAATGCCTTCCCACTATTTGGAAATAATGAAGGATATGGGCACCTTCTTTTGGGGCTCATAGAATTGAACCACTTGGTCCAATCCTTTTGAAACTTTGTGGGTGTTTTGAGGAGATGCAATGGACATTATGCTGAAAATTTGGTGCCTGTAATTCAAAAAACAGCCGCCTTAGAACCCCAGATACCCACAGATCAATTCTCCATTATACTCTATGGGAATCTATCTCCACAGGGCATAATGGAGTGCCCAGCAGACATTTCCCTCCCCCCTCCTGCTTTCTGGTAACCCTGAAATGGGGGGAAGGCCTCCAAACCAGGGGATCCCCTGCCCCCACCTGGGAATTGGCAACCCTAATTTGAATACAGTGTACAGTTCTGGAGGATGAGCACTCTTTTTCTGAGGAAAGGCTGAAAAATCTGGAACTTTTTAGTTTAGAAAAATGAAGGCAAAGGGAGGTCATGATAGAGATTCATAAAATTATGCACTGTGTGCAAACAGTGGCTAGAGGGAGCTTTTTCTTCTTCTTCTTCCATAATACAATAACACAGAGGTGTCCAATGAAGTTGATGAGCAATAAGTACAGACAGGCAAAAGGAAATGCTTCTTTACTCGATGAGTAATTAAACGGTGGAATTCTTATGTTCTAGATGCTATTTGTTTAACTGATAAATGAAATTTGCTTTTAATTTCCTGTGGGAAAATTAACATACAGAGTTGGACAGGCATCTCCGGAAAAAAAATTATAAGAAAGAATACTATATTCCCAATTTGCCATCACGTAAGCCCTCCACCCCATAATGTAAAATAAACCTCCTTCCACAGGTAAAAGCAAATAGGATTATTTTCCAATCCTAAATATTTCTGCTCCCAGTATTATTTCTTATTACAATACACTGACATTTACTCCAAGATTGGAATGTTTTGAATCTGGGAGAACTAAGAAAAATGTTTATCTCCAAAGATTCTTATGATTGTTAATTTTGCACTTAAAGACATACAGATAATTTTGGATAAGAAGGTCAGATGCTATAACCTTCATACTTAACATTCTGCATATTCTTAGAGATATTTAAAGTTGTCCCTTTAATATTATCATTAATATATTAACAGCATGTTTTCCATTAAGCAGAAAACTATGTTTCTTAACTGGCTAATGAGAAGTAACAAAGCCACTATCTGCCAGTTTTAAAACAGATCTTAGTGAGGATCTGGCAATTTCTCACTTTGATTCAGATCAAATCAATATGGCTGCCCATGTGGAAAGATCGCTTACCATCACCAAAAAGTTGCAGGATTGCAAGATCCACCTGACGCTTCCAGCCAGAATTCTTCTGGATGGCAATGCCATAGCCCGTTGAAGCAAAGACCTTCCCACTGCCAATGGTCACCAGCTTGCAGCCTTCATCTCTGCCAGCCATGTAGTTTAGCACAGCTGCATCATAAATGAAAGCATCCAGCTTCCTGCACAAGACAGTAAAGACACAATCTGTGTAAATCTGAATCACATACTAGTGAAATGCAGAACTCAAGTGGGGCCTTAGCAAACACAAAAAAGGGGAACCATGCCATAGCAAGAATTGTTTGTGGAGAATTAAGGCTCAGTGACATGACAAAGACTAATTGCAGCAGCATACCATTTCTACAAGCAGTCTCCAAGGTAAAGAGACTAAAGATACTCTAAAGCCCATGTAAACAGCTTCATTCTCTACTGAACAATGATTCTTTTTCGGGCTACGAGTGCAGCAGCTATTCAGCAACATGCCTACCAATAACTGCACAGTGAATTAAGGCTGTAAAGCAGACCATTTTAAAACAAAACAGCTGGAGACATAGCAGTAAGCAAAATATAATTACTCAAATTAGATCTGGACAGGACCCCTGTTCTTTGAAGAGTCCCAGGGGCATTTTTTAAAGATGACAAGCGATTAGGCGATCAACTTATGTCTCCTTATAAGGCCAGTAACTTTAGTTTTATAATGCCTCACTAACCCTGCACTAAGGAACAGAATCAGAGCTGAATCAGAAAAATTGCTCATAACTACAATAAGGGTATGATCATATCAGGCAATTTTTGCACTCTTGTGCTCCTGTGAGTAGCTTTTCTGTTTGCACTCTTTCATACTTCCATACTTCTGCTATGTTACACAGTGTGTCATCCCTCTTTACATGGGTACATGGAACTGCACAACAGTGTTTCGATAGTGCAAAGATAGTGCATACTGCATGCATGCTTGCCCTTTGTTCCTCCACCATTTTGCCTCAGACCAATATACAGCCTCTAGTCTATGATGATACACTTTTTGTCATACTTCTACATTTTAAGGCTCCCAGAGCTGTTTTTCTTCAGTTTTATAGGTTTCCTGGAGATGTGGGGGAGGAAGGCAATTTCTCCCAAAAGGGATTAGACTTTAGGGTGAATACTAGAACAATATGCCCAATCATGATAATTGTCTCACAGCCTTCCATGGCTGAGCATGGGAAAAGAAGAGAAAAAGCAGGCCTGCAGCTTGACTTCATTTCCTTTCCTTCAATCTGATTAAAGCTCCTTGACTAAAAATTTAGAGTAGTCAAAAAACCATCTGTTAAGTAGCATCATCTGGACACAACACTAAACCAATGGAAAAAAACTCACAACAGCAACAGTAAGGTTTGGAAATCTATCAGCTGAAAGGAGTGAAACTAGCTTGTGAATAGATTAAGATGAAAAATTATCAAGGTACTGTGTTAAAAAACTATTTCTAAGGCTAATATAAAGAGGATACTCCAATGAAATATGTATTAAAATATCTAGTTTTCCCTGAGAACAATCACAAAGGTGGTCTGAGTAAGGAATCATTCTTAATCTTCCCTTTGTAACAGGAGTGGGCTATGCATTCAATCAAGTTGATAAGAAAGCTCTAAAGTAATTTCAGATAGTCAGATGAAAACATAGGAAGACAGCAATTTTGGTGGAGGAATACAAAAAAATAGAGAAGAGCAAATTCTGCAGGCATGAGACCATGTGATCGAATAATCCCTATCTTGGATATTCTTCTTGATATAGGACTTAACAGCTGTGGGTTTCATGTAAAGTTCCCTGTAGCGTGTGCTGGCCTGCACCAGTGCACAGATTTCAGGAGGCAAAGGCAGGGATTTTCTTCTCAGCGTAGCTGGCCTGAGGAGTTGATAGCCCCACCCACATGCCAGCTTCCCTCCATCTCCTCTCAGGCTGCGTGGTTCCCTTCTATCCCCCACACTCCCTTTAAAAGCATGTGGCAGCAAGGCTCTCCAGGGCCCCTCGCTACCAGCACCGGAGGTAGGTTGGTGGGCCTTAGTCTGGGAAGAAGGCAGGAGAGGGCCCCAGCCAGGCTGGGTGATTCCCTTCCCTCTCATGCCCTTGAAATGGTGCACTGACAGCAAGTGGCCCCTGGAGAGCATGACTGCCAAGTGCTTTTTAAAGGCACATGCGGAAGAGAAGGGAACTACACAGCCTGGCTGAAGCCCTCTCCAGATTATCTCCCCCCCTGCCTTTCAGGAATCTCCCAAGTGGGGGGGGGCAGGGGGTTTCTCATTGCTTTTCTTGCACTCCCTGGGGTGCAAAAGCAGGGAGATGATCTTCCCACCCCACGCCTCTTGGTAGTCTCCCAAGGGGCAGGGGGTTTCTCTGCCCTACCCCCTGTCTCTCGGGATGATCTCCCCCCCTCCCATGTCTCTTGGGAGACTCCCAAGACTGGCATAGGCAGTGGGGGCTTCTTCCCTTTGTACCCCTGGAATCCATGGGGCTCATAGGATAGAATAGAGTCCATTTTATCTTATGAGCCTATAGGATAGAATGAAGTCCATTCTAGCCTATGGGCCCTGCTGTGCTATCTGGAGCCTCTGCTGCCACCCAAGAAGACCTGCTACATTGCCATGCTGCATTAGGGGAATCAGGCCACATGGTTCTCTTCCACTCACAGTTTTAAGGTGAGCACCATTTTGGCTCACCAGAAAAAAATTCTGCTCACAAGACTGCAGTTCTTAGAGGGAGCATTGGTTCCATGCCCTGAATAATGTCAGAATTTAGTTCAATAAGATATAGGAATCTTGGACCAAGAGGATTTATGTGAATCTGTTTTTAAGAAAGTTATTACAGAGCACTTTAAGGTACAAATTGAAGGCCAGTTGCTAGCCTCTAGCCTCCAAAGATAGTTGACCCAATTCTGCTCTTAGGGATACTCCAGCTATGTATTTTGGTGTCCGTTGGTCAACTTCCAAAGGAAACAAAGAAGGGGGAAATCTAAGCATTCTTTGACTGCTTGGATCAAGATGGCTGCCTGAAAAGCAGAATAGGGACAATTTTCATACTGAAAACTTGAATTGCCCCAGGTATATATTGTCTTTCATGGTACCTAAAAAAGTTTAGGATGCTCTCAGTACAAGGTCCTGCTTTCTTCAGCATGGCTTTTCGATGAGAGGACCAACTCAAGTTATATGCAAAAGCTATTCCCAGATACATAAATTCTTCCATTTCAGGACTAGATTTTATTGTACTGCTGCTGCTGCTCAGGATGTCTCTGCCTCGGATTCCTAATGTCCGCTGGTATACTCCCTGCCTGGGAAGACCTTCTTATTCTGCTCTGCCCAGGCATCTTTACGACTGGTTTTCCCACAGTGGACTTTGTAAATATTATTCAAGTTTTTTCTTTGTTTTGGGTTTTTAGCTGGGAAGGTGGAAGGTGGGGAGAGGGAGCTTTTTTTTCCCTTTCTGGTTCTCTTAAAAATACTTTTCTTTGGTCTTGTTTTGTGCTGTTTGTAAGAATGGTTCAAAAGATATGGGCTGCTGGGTTTTCCTCTCTTGGCTTGTATTAGAATTGCTTTGCATTTTCTCTGTTTCTAAAAAGATTTTAATTTTAAAAGGTTTGTGCTTTCAGAAGGAAGGTTTTCCAAGTTGTTTTAAAAGGTTTATATTTTTGCAGTCTTCTGGGGCTGGTTATTCTTCTACAGTTATTTAAAAAATCTTTCTGTGCAACTACACAACATATTTTTATCCAGATTCTTTAGTGTTACTTCTCAAAATAGTAAGCACAGTATTTTAAGGGAGGAGGAGATAATGAAAAAGCAAATTAAAATCAGGGGATAAGAAAAGGTCCAATGTGAGTTATAACTGAAACAAAATTTATATATGTGGAGAAACAAAACAAGCTGAAAAGTCAATAGGTAATAACCCCTCCCGCCCCTGTAAATAAGCCAACGAAGGTTATGAGGCCACAAAACCTTTTACTAGAGTTTACCAGCTAAATGAGTTACTGAGTGCTCACTAAACACTTCAGCACTACTCTCTGCCTTGGAAGGTGGATCAGCCTTTCTCACAAACAGCATCTGAATTGGAAAAAGGTGATAAGCCTGACAAATTTGGGACCTATTATCTAGGAATTCTCAGGAGTAGAGAGTTTTCTTTGAGAACTAATCAAAAAGTGTGGTGTGCATTTAAAATTCCTGCCAAAGGAGGTTGTGACCAATAAACCTTTCCCTTTAGGATCCCTTTTATTCATATTTTATGCATATTTTAGATGGTATCATATACTATAATTGTATAATTACACTGTCTTTTATTCATTATGAACTAGACATTTATGAATTGTTTGCTGGTTTATAATAGTTATAAATAAATTCATTCGTTCAGGATCCTAAATAGTTTTGTATATGACCTATGTAATCCTGCCTGGGAATTCTAACTCAATCACAGTTTGTAGAAGTGTGCACACAGATGTTTAAAGATTTGTATACATGCAAATATTATGTTCACAAGTATAACCCAGGTATTTCCTGCAGCAATCATAACACTCAAATCTACCATTATATCATACTGGCTCAGGTTCCCAATTGACTCTCCTTTTTAATATAGAAATGGACTATATACCATAGCTGAGTTCCTTCAAGATGACTGAGCAAACCAAAAAGTTAGGGTTAGGTCCAACCCTCTTTATTGTAGTATATTTCTTCCACAGGCCTGCTGATCTCTTTGTCAGAAAAATGTGTTTTACACAATAGGCAAAATCACTTTTAGCTACCAGGAATGCTTAAGAGAAAGTTCCCCAAAGCTTCAAGAGAGAGCAGCACAAAATCAAATTATCACTTAACAATATCATTTAGGTAAATTTGGGAGAAGGCACTCACCCTGTCTTCAGTGAGGATAGTGCATCTTGCACCGATCTTTGGTTGAACTTCACCATGTAATTATGCATCAGTTCATAATTGTTGCGGATGTTCCTCTCGGTACTGCCATTGGGAACTGTCCCAAAGCGGAAAGGTGGTGAGAAAGCATTCGGATTTTGGAACTGCAGAAAGAAAGAAATGAAGAAAAATTCCTAAGTTCTTTCAGTGACTGCATGAGAGAGGAATGGACTCCTCAGAATGTTGTCAGTGAATAAAGCAGTTTTATTTGAATTATACACTGGCCTCTAGAATCCAGTGGTCCAAGCAAATAGAACGTGATCTGAAGAAGCTGCATGTCTTCACAAGTGAGAAATATACGTGCAGCAGTCAGGCCTGGCATGTGGGAGTCGGCAAACTAGGCAATTACCTAGGGTGCCAGCTCTCAACAGGGGCAGTGGGCGGGTGCCCCTTCCCCGCTCATGCCATCCCTGAGCCTCTGCTGCTCTTTCGGCTCTGAGGGATCCCTCAAGAGGCGAAAGTGGCATTTCCTTCCCTCGCGCCCTCTGAAGACGCTGGGGAAGGGAAGGGCCAACTGTCCTTTTGGCTCTGAGGGATTGGAGGAGCTTCCCCCAATCCCTCAGAGGCGAAAGTGGCATTTCCCTTCCCCCATGCCCTCTAAAGGTGCCAGGGAAGGGAAGCAATGCCCATTGTGATGACATCACTATGACATCAACATGCCAAGTGCATGCAAAGCATGCACATGAAACCTTTTAGGGAGGGGCGTGTTGGAGTTCTGGTTTAGGTGCCAGAAACCCCACATGCTGGGCCTGGCAGCAGTTGCATTCTTTGACATCTTCATCTCAGTACTTCATAGTACCAAAGAGGCACATAGTACAAAAGCAGTCTATCACTCTGGATAACCAAACTATAGCAGAAAAAAAATATTTTAATGAAGAACTACAATGTTTGCATGCCCATAAAACTCCTTTCTGTTATAACACTGGTGTTAAGATTGACACATGAGATTAAAAATACTTCTACAACTAGCAGAGTATTTGTTGTTACAACAATTATCTCTGGAAATTATTTCCCCCATCCCAGAAACACAACTAGATATTGCTATGCAGTAGCCAACCCAGGACTGGGGTGGGAAAGTTGCAGTCAGAAGCAGGCTTAATTTTCAGTGGTTGAGGTTAGAGCCATGATCAAAATTCAAGAGCAGGCATAAATTACACTCAATAATGTTCTGAGAAAAGTGGGGTGGGGTGGAAAGTCCTGTCAAGTTGCAGCTGACTTATGATGATCCAGTAGGCAAGAGATGTTCAGAGGTGGTTTGTCATTGCCTGCTTCTGCATAGTGACCCTGGACTTCCTTGGCTGTCTCCCATCCATATACTGACCAGGGCCAATGTTTCTTAGCTCTTGAGAGCCAGTGAAATCAGACTAGCATGGGCTGCCCAGGCCAGGGTGAGAGAAGTGTATTCTTTTACATTATCTATGTAAATGGTTCATTCAATCCTATGGAAAAAGTAAAATACTGCACTTGTGACACCTACAATAACAGTTGAAAACCTTTCCTCTCAGCTTAGACTGAACATCTCATCCTTCCCGACTTTAACCAGAGGAGGTACTTTCTCAGAAATAATGACTGCCCCACCCCTACGACCAAAGAACAAACTGTCCCAAAGCGGAAAGGTGACCAGGAAGCATTGCAGAAACATTCAACACTCAAGATCCAAAGCAATTAGAGATGAAAACTGATAAAAATACAACTGACATAAAAATAACAGCCTAATTATATATATAAAATCATAAAATCTTAAAAGTAACAATGTAACTAAAACTAGAATTGTCATAGCACCTCACCTTTGACCTAATCAGTTTTCAAAGTTCACTCAGCATGGTGTGAAAGCCTGATGCTGCATAATTTGCCTAAGTACTTAATTTTAATTTATGCAGATTTTCAATTTCCTAGCTTGAGTTCAAAAACTCACTAACTAGATTACTTTCACCTAAGAAATTTGATAGCATTTTATGAACAAAAGAAAGAATATGATTCCTCATGTGTTACAACTTATAATATTAAGAACATAAGAAGAGCCCTGTTGGTTCAGAAGAGTGATCCACCCTAGTCCAGCATTCTGTTTCACATAGCAGCAAACCAGATGCCCTGCAGGTTCAACATATGGGGCACAGAAGCCAATGACTTTCTCTGATGCTGCCCATGCCTTCTAGGAGCAATACTCAGGGTTTTACTGCCTCTAACTGTGGAGGCTCCCTTTAGTCACCTTGGCAGTAGCCACTAAAAAACCTATCTTCCATGAATCTGTCTCATCCCCTTTAAAAGCCATCCATGTAGTGACCATCACTGCATCCACTGGAAGTGAATCCCACCATTTAATTACTTATTGAAAACAGAAATACTTTGCTTTGTCCATGCTGAATCTATTGCCCATCAGGTTTATTGTGTGCTCCCAAATTCTAATATTTTGGGAGATGGATAAATTATCTTTATTCACTTTATTTGTCCCTAGCATCATGTCCCCCCTCAGTCATCTTTTTTCCTAACTGAAAATTCCCAGTCTTTTAGCTTTCCCTCTAAGTCCTGTTGTAGATTATTCCCTTGATATACTGTAGAACTCAGGGAGCTTAGATGACTTGAGTGAGTTTGGTGGTGTACTCTTGATGAATCACAAGAACATTATAGGATGCTTATGAAATCCTATGAGATGGCGGTGAAGGGTGTGAAGAGGAAATTCTACTTAGCCTCCATCACATCTGCTAGCTCTAGCCCAACACAATAGTTTAAGGTGGTTCGGTCTTTGATGTCCCTCACTGAGAGGCATCAAAATATAGAAATGTGACCCTTAGTTCTGAGGCATTTGCAAGTCTTTTTATGGACAAAGACTTGTTGCTCTGCCATGACCTGCCTACCAATGTTGATACAGTGTGTGTGATCGCACAAGACGGGGTGGCCAAGGATAGCTCTCCAGATGTTTTTTGTCTACATCTCCCATCAGCCCCAGCCATTGGCCATGCTGGCTGGGGCTGATGGGAGTTGTAGGCAAAAAACATCTGGAGAGCTACCCTTGCCCACTCCTGACACAAGAGATTTGGTCTACCCTAGCCACCCCTCCCCTCCAGATTAAATAGGTGTGATTACACACATGCATCTGCCCCCCATGAGTTGCCCATCCTCATTGTAGGCTGAGACTGGATTGAACAGCTATCAGTTATGCCCTGGTAGCAAATTTCTGAAGCACATGCATGGCATGTTTCCCGGCTGTCTGAACAGCTAGGGCACATGATGCATGTGCCCCATATGTGCAGGAACAGTCTGAATGCTCCTCTTGTGTGTATGCAGCCGGCGCCTCTCCTAGCAGCAGGGCAGGGGCTGTGTGATGGCCATGGTATGTATAAAAGAGCACTGGCTTTTTCAAAGCTGAGAGATGGTCATGGCAAATTCCGACTGCAATCGCACCCTGTATGAGAACTGGAGGCCCCCTTGGCCATCTTTGGATTTAGTTTTCAATTCCTTCAGCCTGCTCACCTCTGCTAATGTTGGCAGGAAACTGGGCGCTGTCAGGCTGACCATGTGCTTCCTAGATCTGTGTCCCTTATGGCTGGTTAAAGTCAGCCATGAGAAGATATAGGGCCCACTGATGGACATTGTCAATCTGTCCCTGGAGACAGGGGTCTATCTGGAGGGTCAAGGAGTCCATGATGGTGCTGCTTTTGGGAAAAAAAATCTTTGAATTCTTTGGGTCCAGTCACTTACTGCCCAGTTGTTGCTAAATGTTTGTCATTTAAATTTTGTTGATTAGGACCTTGATAAATGTAGTTTCTAAATGTAATGGATTACAATGTGATATTATAAATTCTTCTGCTGGAAATTACCGAAACATTGACATAATCTAGGAGCCACATCTTGTTGAATTCCTGAATGCTTAATTCTTCAGACTTGTGGATTTAAAGTTTCACCACTCCCAGTTGGGAAGCATCACACTGATCCAGGTGTGTTGTGGAAATATGTTGTCACCTGATTTGACTTTTGTACTATTAATATTTACAGGACTCTAAATTCTTTTGTGACTTTGAATCAGTTTGCTTTCTGTTGTATATGCATTATGTATTCATATTTAATTCAATATCAAATTAATTATCAAACAAATTTATTTATTAGTTTCTCAGTGTAGATGTCACAGTCATTATTATTGTTGGATATCTACTATTGTCTGTAGTCCTCTGTTATTGTTTAACTTTGATGTTCTGACCTTTAATTTTCATTTTTCTCCAAGACTACATGACTACATTTCCCAATATCATTAGTGCCAATATGCACCATGACTGCTGACTCCTCCCCAGTATTATCAACCCCAGTATTATCAACACAGAGGCCCCAGTCTCTATACTAATAATTTAATCACTCACTACCAAATGCCCACCTCCCCCTAACCTCAGAGAGGTAATCCTTGGTACAAGAGGATGTTGATCTGTCACAAAAGGAAGGGATCCCTTCTCAAGGATAACATCTCTCCTCCTCAGGCTGGTCCCTCCAACTTTGAGGCCTCTAATGTACTCAGTTTGGTTTCCATGTATGTTTATCAAAATTTTCAGCCAACATACATTCCTGGTTAAGGAGACTATTCATCACTTTAGGAAAGCAGAATTTAGAATCTAGATCTTGGGAAAGTATCTTTTAAAAACATCAACAAGAATTGTTATTATTCATTTGTAGCACTACTTTTGCAGCATGCAGCAACTTCTCTCTTCCATATTCATCTCTGTGATCTTGTGCAGATGCAAGTGAAAATTAAACACAGGGATCTATATGATGCCCAAACCCAGAGATCTTTGGCTGTAAGCTCGAGATGAACACACATAAATATTCAATCCTGGTCTACAGGCTTTGTGTTTGTAATACTGGAGGGAATCGATGCCCAGCTGCCACTCAACTACTCATGGGGCCCTGAAGAGTGAAGGAAGATGCAGAAGAAAAAAGAAAAATTATTTAGTTTTACAGATAAATTATTCTGTGTAGCTGAAAACTTGTTTTTCTAGAGAAGAGCCTCATTTCTGCCTCCTACAACTAGGGATTTGGAAGAAATCATTTTGAGCCTGCAATACTTACAAAAGCAATGTACCTTAAAGAGTCTGTGGAACACATTTGTCTCTTTAGTGCTGTGGAACTGTGTCAATTAGCAGAAAACTAGGAAAGCAATATAACCCCCACCATTAAAAAAACAAACAAACCCTTGATGCCTGTGACATGGTGCTGCTGGAACCAGTTCATGAGAGCTAGGTGCTGAAGGAAGTGGCAAGTTTGTTGCAGGAACCATGGAAGATTTTTGAGGGGCTGGGCCTTATCACATGGCTTTTTCTGGTCTACTGCTGTTCAAAAGGCTGCGTGGCTAGTGTGGTTGGCTAGCCTGTAGGCACCTCCTTTGCTCACAAGGTGGAAGTGACAAAAATATGACTCAATTATGGTATCTTCAAGACTTGCTCAATTCTGATCAGGTGCCTTCAACATAAAAATTGAAGTGCTGGGTTATCTCAAAAACAGGGCTGGATCGGGCGGGGGGGGGGCATAGGGACGGTGCTTGCCCCGGGCGCTGACAGAGGGGAAGCGCCAAATTGGGTATGGAGTCCATTGTATTCTATGGGACCATAAGATAGAATGGCCCATAAGGGAGCGTCATTTTTTAATTTTGCCCCCCCTCAAAAAACATGTAGATCTGGTCCTGCTCAAAAAGTAACAGTGTGATGTAATGTCAAAAGTCTCTTACTAGTTAACGGTATATGCGAGATGCCCTCTTAGGTGTTCTAAAGCCACATGAAGATGTTCTTACGCTTGTTGAGGAAGCCTGAAAGTTATTATATGACTCATAAAGTTGGCATCTTATCATAATAATGCCAGTAATGTAACATTATTGTGATGTTCCCTTTGTCTCGCCAGTCAGGAACAGGGTATTCATGCATGTTCCTACTCATAGGTTCATGTTGCAGAGACCAGTGTGTTCAAAACAAGATCCATTTATTAGCAAGAGGATACAGGGATGGGAGCCACTGATTTCTGCACTCTTCTTCTTCTTCTTCTTCTTCTTCTTCTTCTTCTTCTTCTTCTTCTTCTTCTTCTTCTTCTTCTTCTTCTTCTTCTTCTTCTTCTTCTTCTTCTTCTTCTTCTTCAAATGCAGCTGCCAGGCTTCCAACTTGGTCATCTCATATCCAACCTGTCTTGAAGCAGCTGCAATGGTTGCCTATTGGTTTCTTGGTCACATTCAAGGTGCTGGTTTTGACCTTTAAAGCCCAAAATGGTCTAGAATGAATCATCATACTTGAGGGACTGCCTCTTCCGTTTGCTTATATGCTTATATGTATCAAATGCCCATAAATTGAAGCTGATTATTAGAATGCTCTGAGTAGATTCAAGAAATACCGCCATCTTGTGTTTGAATTAATTGCTGTTGTTGTTTTAAATATTATATTTTGTTAATTGAGGATCTTATGATTTTATTGAAGTCTTGAATATGTATTTATGTTGTTACCCACCCTGAGCCTGCCTTGGTGAGATGGGTGGGATAGAAATCCCAGAAATAAATAAATAAATACAACCAGGATTGCCAAGTCCAATTCAAGAAATATCTGGGGACTTTGGGGGTGGAGCCAGGAGACTTTGGGCTGGAGCCAGGAAACATCAGTGTGGAGCCAGGAGCAAGGGTGTGACAAGCATAACTGAACTTCAAAGGGAGTTCTGGCCATCACATTTAAAGGGACTCCACACCTTTTAAATGCCTTCCCTTCATTGGAAATAATGAAGGATAAGGGCACCTTCTTTGGGGGCTCATAGAAATGGACCTCCCAGTCTAATCCTTTTGAAACTTGGAGGTTGGTTTGAGGAGAGGCATTGGATGCTATGCTGCAAATTTGGTGCCTCTACTTCAAAAAATAACCCCCTCGGAGTCCCAGATACCCATGAATCAATTCTCCATTAAGCCCTATGGGAATTGGTCTCCATGGGGAATAATGAAGTGCCAGACAGACAACCCCCCTTTCTGATGACCCTGAAGCAGGGGGAGAACCTCCAAATCAGGGGATTCCCAGTCCCCACCTGGGGATAGGCAGCCCTAAATACAACCCACCTCAGCAGCTGTGGTTGTCATCTTGTGGCCTACGGGTGGTGCCAGGCCCTTGGCTCGCACATTTGGCATCCACTAGGGTGAAGGTTTTTTCAATTGCTGCCCTGTCTTGAGCCTGCCCTCTCAGATGAGACTTGGGGCCTGCAGAAGCTCCCTAGACTCCAAAGGGCCTTTAAGGCTGAGCTTTTCTGTCAGTTGTAAATTGTTTGCTTTTTATACTCCATGTTTTATACTTTACTGTAGTTATCACTTCTGTTTTATACTACTGCAAACCTCTATAAGCCCCATTTTGTGCGGGAGAAGCAGTATATGAATTGAAATAAACAAATATGGAGGGAGCAAACTGTTCCATTGTAATGCATACAATAACTACACCATAGATATCAGAGAAGTTTTGAGTCAAAATCTCAACAGAAACAAAGTTTAGCACCATATAGTGCAGCTACTCTTCCATATATAACAAAGAAAGGGAATTAATCAGCTAAAGTGTATGCCAGTTATAAAGAAATATCAACTTTTTAAGAACAAAGAGTGACTGTTTTAAACATCAATAGGGAAAATTACTTGACACTGGACACAGCAACCTAGCAAGAGACTCTGAATTCTGGGCTTGTTTGACAGGGGTTAGTGCTGAGTTGTTTTGAAAATCCACTTTCTAATTACACTAAAATTTCACAGGTATTAATCAAGGTTCACAGTGAATATACATCTTCTTCTAGTTGCCCTAAAAATTTGATTTTTTTATTTCTTTCTTAGCTTTGTGATTAAAGAAACAGTAGGTTGCTAAACAACAATACAAGCTAAGCATTCATTATTCACAAGGTCTTGTTTAATATCCATTGATCAAAAATCATTATATGGGCAAATATAAACTTACCTGGCCCATTTGCCAGCATGTCTAAAATGCAGGGTTCTCATCTCCAGGTTAGGGAATTCCTAGAGATTTGGAGCGAAGCCTAAAGAGGGCAGGTTTGGGGGAGACCTCAGTGTATAATGACATAGAGTCCACCCTCCAACACAGTCATTTTCTCCAGGGGAATTAATCTTTGTTGTCTGAAAATCAGCTGTAATCCCAGGAGATCTCCAGGTGCCACCTGAAGGTGGGCAACCTTATTAAAATGCATGTCTTGTTTGCTTTTTATACTCCATGTATATTGGTGGTGCAACAGGGTATGGATATGTCCTCAGTAAGAAAAAAGGAAGAGAGACAGAAAGGCTCCTCAGTGGACAGCAGGGTTAGGCATATGCTGGGGACCACTGAAATTACTGCTGGATACCCTTTTTCTACTTAATGCCCTTATTCCAATTTGTGTGTGGTGAAAGGCTTCCAGGTGCAAACACTGCCTCTGAGGAGGCGATCATAGTAGAAGGAATGAGGCAGAAATTTGTAAAGTCAGATCTGGTTAAATTTTATATTGTCTTTCTTTTTCATAGTAGAAGAGCCATTTGCATCTTCTAGTGGACACCTGGTCTGTTCTCCGCAAACCTCTAATTTTCCTGCAGAAATTTTAAATAAGCAGAAACTGCGGCAAGATTCCTCTAACATTTCCAGTTTTAAGCACAGCCTTCTTAAAATGAGATGTAAACAACAGACATGATAGATGCATTCTGTCTACCTAATCACATGTTTACATCTCAGTCCTACACATTGGGAAGCAAATACAATTTTTTCGATAGAGTTTATTCCTAAGTAAAGAGGCTTAAGACTGTAGCCTTAGAGAGAAGATATGAACTCTTTTCTTTCTTTGCTACTTGATTTTGACTTTATCTTTTTATTTTCTTTTAGCAGGCATTCTGCTTTTCATTTTCTTTTTGTTTTTCAACAGCTTTGTATTTTTTATCCTCAGATATGGCTGCTACACCTTTAACAGATGCAGTACAGAAAGAGGTGAAATAAGCAAACTGTCCCATCCCCAAGTTATTACATGTTTATTGTATTAATTACAGTGGAATAGTCTATTTGCCCCTCTGATATTTGTGTGTATTGGTTTAGTCTCATGGGGTAGTGACCCTGTTCCTTAATTTTATTTGGTACTTAGACCTGTTGGCTGCTTGATTTCTGTTGTCCTGAAATCAGCTGCTCCCATGCCTATAACTTTTTGGTAATAAATGGATGTTGTTTTAAACACAGCCATCTCAGCTGCATGAACCTGAGATCAGAAATGTGAGTGAGTACCCTACTCCTAACCTTACAAACAAAAAGGAACATCACATGAACTACATCTTTGTGGAGGAGGAAGCTGTCCTTGAAGACCTGCCTGTTGCACAACTGCTGCAAAAGAAACAGGGAAGCGGGGAACTACAGTATACCATAATTTAATTTGCATTCATCTGATTTTAAGTGGGGACTAAGACATGACACCTTAAGCTATGGATTGTGTTAAACGAGCAGGGAAAAAGAATGGCAAACCCATACTCTGTCATCTGAGGTCCCAAACAAACCTAGAGAGAGCCTTGCCTATGCAAAAGTGTATGAGTGAGAAAGAATTCATCGTCTAAATGTTGTCATCCATAATTCATATTCCCTAGGAAGAGCTAAATTTCTAAAGATATCCAGCCACATTACTCAGTGATCCAGAAGCCTCTGTATGACTTTTCTCCAGGGTCTAGCTTATGATAGAGATTGGAGATGGAAAAGATTCACCATGTCCTTATCTAATAACTTTCCTAGCTGATTCCTGTAAACTATACATCCCATTAATATGCTCTAGAATCATACAATCATAGAGTTGGAAGGGACCTCTAGGGTCATCTAGTCCAACCCACGATACAATGCAGGAAACTCACAAACACCTTCCCCCCTAAATTCACAGGATCTTCATTGCTGTCAGATGACTATCTAGCCTCTGTTTAAAAACCTCCAAGAAAGGAGAGCCCACCACCTCCTGAGGAAGCCTGTTCCACTGAGGAATCGCTCTAACGGTCAGGAAGTTCTTCCTGATGTTGAGCGCAAAACTCTTTTGATTCAATTTCAACCCATTGGTTCTGGTCCTTCCACACCATCCTCTATATGACAGCCCTTCAAGTACTTGAAGATGGTGATCATATCACCTCTCAGTCGTCTCCTCTCCAGGCTAAACATCCCTATCTCCTTCAACCTTTCCTCATAGGACTTGGTCTCCAGACCCCTCACCATCTTTGTCGCCCTCCTCTGGAATTGTTCTAGCTTGTCTATATCCTTCTTAAAATGTGGTGCCCAAAACGGAACACAATATTCCAGGTGAGTAGAGTAAAGCAATACCATCACATCACGTGAACTGGACACTATACTTCTGTTGATACAGCCCAAAATTGCATTTGTCTTTTTAGCCACCGCATCACACTGTTGACTCATGTTCAGCATATGATGCACTAAGACCCCTAGATCCTTTTCGCACATACTACTGCTAAGACAAGTCTCCCCATCTTATAACCATGCATTGGATTTTTCCTACCTAAATGCAGAACTTTACATTTATCCCCGTTAAAATTCATTTTATTGATCTTAGCCCAATTTTCCAGCTTGTCAAGGTCATCCTATATCCTGTTTCTGTCTTCTTCTGTTTTTGCAATCCCTCCCAATTTAGTATCATCTGCAAATTTAATAAGCATTCCTTCTATTACTTCATCCAAATCATTTATAAAGATGTTGAACAAAACAGGCCCCAGATCCTTGAGGCACTCCACTTGTCACTCCTCTCCAAGAGGATGAGGAACCATTCACAAGCACTCTTTGGGTGCAATCTGTCAACCAGTTACAGATCCACCTAACGGTAACAGGATCCAAACCACATTTTACCAACTTGTCAACAAGGATAGTATGTGGAACCTTATCAAAAGCCTTACTGAAATCAAGATAAACTATGTCTACAGCATTCCCCTGATCCAGCAAGGTAGTCATTTTCTCAAAAAAAGAGATCAGGTTAGTCTGACATGACTTGTTCTTGAGAAACCCATGCTGGCTCTTAGTAATCACATGCATTCTTTCTAAATGTTCCAGGACCGATTGTTTGATGATTTGTTCTAAAACTTTTCCAGGTATAGATGTCAAGCTGATGGGTCGGTAGTTACCCAGATCATCTTTTTCTTCTTCTTGAAGATGGGGACAACATTCACCTGCCTCCAATCTTCCGGCACCTCTCCTGTTCTCTAAGAATTCTCAAAAATAATAGCTAGAGGCTCAGAAATTACATCCACAAGCTCATTTAGAATCCTTGGATGCAATTCATCTGGCCCTGAGGATTTAGTTTCATTTAAAGAAACTAAGTTTTATGTACTACCCCTATGCTGATCCTATGTTGGAACTTCATACTCTCCTTATATGTTCTGTTTTCGCCATGTTGAGCATCGTTTCCCTCAGAAGAGAAGACTGAGAAAAAGTAGGAATTTAGCAGTTCCGCCCTCTCTTCATTACCTTACAATTTCATTTTCTTGCCCTTGCAATGGGCCCACCATGCTCTTTTTCTTACTCTGAACAAAAGAAAAGAACCCTTTTTTGTTGTTTTTAGCATCTTTGGCCAGCCTAAGCTCATACTGAACTTTAGCTTTCCTAACTTTTTCTCTACAAGCACTGGTGATTTGTTTAAATTCATCCTTGGTTATAAGGCCCTCCTTCCAATTCCTAAAGGAGTCTTTTTTATTTCTCAAGTCTTTAGAGAGCTGTTTATGGAACCACTTGGGCTTCTTTAGGCTTTTTCCATTTTTTCTTCTCATAGGAATCATCTGTGATTGTGCTTTCAGTATTTCGCTTTTAAGAAACTCCAACCCCTCCTGAACCCCCTTCCTCCTAAGTATTTCTGACCATGGGATATCACCCAGCATAGATCTAAGTTTATCAAAGTTTGCCTTTCTGAAGTTCAGCCTATAAGTCTGACTACGTATAGCTTTTCCCTTCCCTAAGACTGTAAATTCCAAAATCACATGGTCACTACTACCCAGGGTGCCTACTATTTCCACTTTTTCAATCAATTCTTCCTTGTTGGTGAGAATCAAATCCAAGATAGCAGATCCCCTTGTTTCCTTCTTCACTTTCTGGAAAAGGAAGTTGTCAGCAAGACAAGTCAGGAATCTATTTGACTTTTAATTTTTAGCAGAGTTGGACTTCCAACAGATGTCTGGGTAATTGAAATCTCCCATGATCACTGTATCCCTTCACTTGGAGAACTTTGCAATCTGCTGCAGAAGCATCTCATCCAAGTCCTCTGCCTGACTTGGTGTTCTATAGCAGACCCCCACAATAATATCACTGTTATTTCTTACTCCTTTTATTTTATCCAGAGACTCTCAACTGAGCTGCCATGCTCAGATTCACATATTTCCTCACAAATATATACCTCCTTCACATATACTGCTACGCCTCCACCCTTTCTAATTTGCCTGTTCCTTTTAAATAAATTGTACCCCTGAATCCTAATATTCCAGTTGTGAGTGTTATCCCACCAAGTTTCAGTAAGGCCTGTTATATTATAGTCTCCTTCCTTTATTAGGACTTCCAGTTCCTCCTGTTTGTTTCCCATACTCTGTGCATTAGTGTAGAGACATCGGAATCCATGTTTTATGCATCCCGAGGGTTTAGTTTCCGTACAAGCCTGCAAGTTAACATTACCTAGCGTATGCACCACTCTTTGCAAATCTTTAATCTTCTTATCCCCAGTTTCTGACATCATACGAGGCTTTGAATTATTGTCTCGCTCCCCCATACAATTTAGTTTAAAGCCCTCCTTATTAGGTTAGCAAGGCTGTTACCAAACAACTTTTTTCCTATCACCATAAGGTGAAAACCATCTCCTGATAGAAGACCACCATCTCGAAAGCGTAAGCCATGGTCCAAAATACCGAATCTTTCCTGACGACACCATTGACGTAGCCAGTCATTTATTTGAAGTATTCTTCTTTCTCGTCCTAAGCCACGGTCTTCAACAAGAAGCACTGACGAGAACACAACCTGTGCGCCCAGCTCCTTCACCTTCTGACTCAGAGCCACATAGTCTTTTCTAATACATTCAGGGCTATGACGGGAAGTATCATTCGTTCCCACGTGGATCAACAAGAAAGGATAGTAATCCGTGGGCTTGATAAATCTTCCAATCCTTTCTATCACGTGCTGGATGCGTGTACCCGGCAGACAGCAGACTTCTCGGCACACTTTGGGCTCCACCCCTCTGAGCAAAGTGTCTCCAATCACCACCACCTTCCTCTTCCTATATTGGGGAGCAGAAGCTCCAGGCTTCTTATCCACAGGATCCTGAGAAACTTTCTTCAAGCTTTGTGGAGGCTGGGGAAGTAGCCCTTGTTCCAATGGTTCAGAACCAGTTACTGTGGGGAGATCCTGGAAGCTATTGCTGAGCAGCAGGGGCTCAGAACATCTTCTGATTTTCTTTCTCCTTCAGGTTACATTTTTCCAGGAACCTTCCTCCTGTGTTGGATTCTCTTCTAATTGCTGAGATACCATTTCCTCTCCCTCCTCTTGTCCTTTCAAGAGCACCTCATGCGTTTTGTCAAGAAAATTCTCACCTTCCTTTATACCCTGCAGTGTGGACAATCATGCCTCCAGCCCTGTATCTTCTCCTCCAGCAGGGCCACTAACTTACATTTGCTGCAAGTGTAATTCATGCTAGTCTCAGGTAGAAATACAAACATCCCACAGTCTTAACACGTCACTGCCTCTGCTCCCTCACCAGCCATACTGCTGCAATCCATTTCAAAATTTTCTTTATCTTCACTTCTCTTTAAATTCTACTACCAACTGCCACTTGAAACTACTTGTGGGCAACGACCCACCCTTCTACAGAACCCCAGGCTAAGAGCCACAGGCCAAGAGCCCTTCGGCTTGCGCCTCTGGCAAGGATGAGCCTTGCAAATTAAAGGCTCAAGCCCCCATCCACCTCTGACTCAACAGCCAGAGCAACAGCAGAGGATGGGGCCAGCAATTACCCCCAGGCAAACAAGCTCTCCTTACACAGCAACAGCTACACAAAAGATACACAAAAGCAATCAGAAACCCCTCTCCAGCAGGCACCAAGCATTCATAAGAACATAAGAGAAGCCATGTTGGATCAGGCCAACGGCCCATCCAGTCCAACACTCTGTGTCACACAGTGGCAAAAAATTTTATATATACGAACACACTGTGGCTAATAGCCACTGATGGACCTGTGCTCCATATTTTTTATCTAAACCCCTCTTGAAGGTGGCTATACTTGTGGCCGCCACCACCTCCTGTGGCAGTGAATTCCACATGTTAATCACCCTTTGGGTGAAGAAGTACTTCCTTTTATCCGTTTTAACCTGTCTGCTCAGCAATTTCATCGAATGCCCACGAGTTCTTGTATTGTAAGAAAGGGAGAAAAGTACTTCTTTCTCTACTTTCTCCATCCCATGCATTATCTTGTAAACCTCTATCATGTCACCCCGCAGTCGACGTTTCTCCAAGCTAAAGAGTCCCAAGCGTTTCAGCCTTTCTTCATAGGGAAAGTGCTCCAGCCCTTTAATCATTCTACTTGCCCTTTTCTGGACTTTCTCCAATGCTATAATATCCTTTTTGAGGTGCGGCGACCAGAACAGCACACAGTACTCCAAATGAGACCACACCATCGATGCACACAGTACTCCAAATGAGACCACACCATCGAACACACAGTACTCCAAATGAGACCGCACCATCGAGCACACAGTACTCCAAATGAGACCGCACCATCGAGCACACAGTACTCCAAATGAGACCGTACCATCGAGCACACAGTACTCCAAATGAGACCGCACCATCGAGCACACAGTACTCCAAATGAGACCGCACCATCAAAACCATTCATACAGTTACTTCCCTCAGCAACCCTAGGTAATGCTCCCCAGCAGTTTTAGAAAAGCAAATCAAGTCTCACTCACCTTACCTGCAGCTCTGTTCTAGATCCAAACACCTTCTACTGCAGCTGAGCCACTTCTACCTCTGGCAAGGATAAGCCTTGCAAATTAAAGGCTGCTCTAGATAATGCTACTGATAATATACCACCTACTAATGGGAAATCCAGAAGGACTTGAAGGGGTAACTTCATTTTCACCTGTATTTCCCTCCTCCCTTTTTCTTTTGGACATCAAATCACAGCTGACTTACAGTGACCTGTGGGGTTTTCAAAGCAAGAGACATTCAGAGGTGGTTTGCCATCGCTTGCCCCTGTGTCATGACACTGGACTTCCTTGGTGAGCTTTCATCCAATTAATAACCAGGGTCCACACTGTTTAGTTCCCAGAAACTGTCAAGATCAGATTAGCATGGGTTATCCAGCTCAGAGCAACTTCATTCTAACCTGCATCCCATACTCCACATTATTCCCTTTTTTTTGCATCCTGGCAGCCCCCATATTCTCTCCCCTTTCCCCCTGCTTCCTTCTCTTCTTCCCAATCACCACCTACCTTTCATTTATCTGCCTCAACCCAGTTTTCAACTGTTATTATTTATTTACTTTATTTATATTCTACAATTCTCCTCAATGAGGACCCACAGCAGCTTACATAATTCCTCCATTTGATCCTCACAACAACCCTGTTAGGTAGATTAGGCTGAAAAAAAGAATGACTGGCCCAAGGTCACATAGCAAGGTTCCATGGCAGAGTGGGGATTTGGACATGGGTTTCTCAGGCCCTAGTTTGGCACACTGCTATATCACACTGGCTCTCAGCTTTTCCTCATTCCCTCTCCCTGGAAGCCTCTCTCTGGGAAAGTTCAGCCAAGTTGCAAAAGTCATGCAGTAGCAAGTTGCTCAGGTGAGTTGTGTGGCTGTGACTGCTGGGTTCAGTCAAGTTGTGCAAACTGAATGGAGGTCCCCATCAGGTCGAGGTGAGTTGTGTAGCTACTGCTATACCCAAGAGAGTACAGTGCATAATAGCAAGTTGCCCAGTAGCTGCTGATTGGGGTGGCCCCAATAATAAGCAGGGCAGACTCTGAAAAGGACTCTTGCGCTGTCTTTTACTGATAGAAACCAAGGTCTGAATATTGTGGTTGTGGTTGCCTTCCATCTTCCATACTGGCCACTGAGATTACCTTTCTTAAAGGTATAGGCACTACTTCTGTTTTTTAAGGGGGGGTTAACTTACCCAATGTATTTCTTTTAATGTTGGTTTGTTTGTTTGTTTCAAAACTGGGGCTTTTTCTCAGATTAGTAGAAAGATCTGCTTTGTCTGTTCATGGCTCCAGTCTTAAATATCCATCGCTGGGGCCATGCAGAGAATTCGATATATTGATTCTACTTTGAAGCTTCTTCTGGCATCTGAATACTAAAGGTTTAAAGTTAATTCTCCTAGCATTTTTATATTAGTCCTATTTTACAAGGTACTGCCTCAAGGCTGCAAGAAAGCACTGATTTAAAAATTATATAAAATTTGATTTTGTGATTGTCTGTCTTGGTTCCACTCTTTCCCTTGACCTTACATGATTCCAGCAATTCTACAATCTGACAAGTTTTAAGGTGTCACTCTCATTTTACTTCAGTATATTACAAAGCAGGGTTAAAAGTGTACATTGAATGCACAGCATCTGTGTGTATATTAGCATTTTAAAGAAAGCTCTAGTGAAGCAGGGCTTTCAGGTTTTGAAAAAAATATAAAACCTATACAGCAGAATAATGGTGGACTGGGTGTGCACATGATATCATATCAGCTTCAACAGTCTGAAGAAATATTGCCTGTATCTCTAGGTCTATCGTTCCCCCATGTACAAGAAACAGATCTATATGTGGTTTCAGTTTAAGATCCCTCTTGGCATCTCTCTAATATTCTTTCCCCCATTATCCTGTATTTGTACTCTCCACGTTACTTTCAAAACTTAGGGAAATGTGATTATCTTCACTGACAAAGAGGACCAATGCACAGAAAGTCTTAGCACATATCTATACAGTATATAGCTTTCTTTATTTATTTAATGTTAAGCACTCACAAGAGTAGTCTGCTGAAGAAGCACACTTCCTCCCACACACACACACATTTGTAATATAAAGCCAGTCATACAGATTGCACAACTGGTGCTAGATCTGAGCTGAGTCCACTCTAGAAAGTTAACTGTCAGGAACATGCAAGGGATCAGTGAGAGGTTTGCACCAAAAGGGCTCATTTGCTCTGGAAATTCTCCCATTCCTACGTCAGGGCTTTAGCAGCAAAGCAGAAGTGCAGATAAATAAAACAAGAATGCTGATGCTATGCCAACTGCCAACATCACTTGGGTGACTTAGATCAATTCACACATTTTGAAGTCCTTATATCCCCTATGTGATTGACATGAAGACTTTATTACTGATGTCAGCTGGGAGTTCTGAGCTCAGAACTTAATTTTCAGCATGATGTGCCATTTTGCTGATCTGAAACAGTTTTAGGAAGCCACTATTTGCCCACTGGGGAAACTTTAGGCCATATCAGACAAGTTGGTGGCCCCAGAGACACATCACCATTTTGTAGCAGTGAGTTCCCATAGGAAACTTCTTTAACAGTATTGCAGGGACCTAATTCTGGTTAGAACCACTCCCACACAGGAAGAGAAGAGTTTTCTGCCCTCCCCTATGCCCTTTTGCCAATACATATTTTCCAGCACCATTTTGAGTTGGAAAAATGGCACAAGAAGGCAGGGAACCCACCCCACCCCTGCACACACACACATCACAATAGTCTTGGACCACAGCTAGGCCCTTGTGGTGCTGTTAAAAAAATTTCTGGTGGGAACTCACCACTACAAGATGATGGCATGCCCCCAGGGCAGCTGGGAGACAACATCTCATCTAGTTTGGCCTTAACATATACTGATGGCCATATATACATTTCTTCAGTTGAGCAAATAACAATTCCCCTTAGACAACACTTTATTTGAGTTCAAACCCATGATTTTAGAGCACTCTAACCTTTCCATATGGTGCAGTATAAACAAACTTTTTGAATAGTGTGGTGGAACAGTCCTGCTGTGACCTACCTGCCCTAGTACACCATGCCCTCCAAGGTTTTCCCAACACCTTTTCACTCTCTCATTGTTCAGCAGCTGTCACCACCTGATCTTTGTGGAAATTGCCCACTGGGAGGGTAAGGACTCCCAGCTTCCAAGTTCTGAGGCCTTGGCTCTGTGTCTCCCACTAATCAGCATCTGGTTATCACAGGGACAGCTTACTGCATTGTGGACCATTGGGGGAGCAGCCACTTGCCAACTGACTGCCTCTCCCCTTCCTCCTGGTGCTCCTTTTAAAAGAGTACGTTTAAGATAGTGGTAGGGTTGCCAAGTCCAATTCAAGAAATATCTGGGGACTTTGGGCGTGGAGCCAGGAGACTTTGGGGGTGGAGCCAGGAGACATTGGGGTGGAGCCAGCAGCAAGGGCGTGATAAGCATATTTGAACTCCAAAGGAAGTTCTTGCCATCATAGTTAAAAGAACTGCACACCTTTTAAATGCCTTCCCTCCTCTGGAAATAATGAAAGATAGGGGCACCTTCTTTTGGGGTCGTAGAATTGGAACCCCTGGTCCAATCATTTTGAAACTTGGAGGGTATTTTGGGAAGAGGCACTGGATGCTATGATACAAATTTGGTGCCTCTATCTCAAAAAACAGCCTCCCAGAGCCCTGATACCCACAGATCACTTATCCATTATTCTATGGGAATTGATCTTCATAGGGAATAATGGAGTGGCCAGCAGGCATTCCCCCACCCCCCTTCTGCTTTCTGATGACCCTGAAGTGGGGGAATGGCCTCCAAATCAGGGAATCCCCTGTCCCTACCTGGGGATTGGCAACCCTAAGTTCAGAAGGCAAGTTCACCCAGTAACACTGCTTAGAACAGCAGCCTTAATTCAGCATGCCTACTTCAAAGAGCGCTCCCAAATCAGCGTGCACAAGGTTGGGGCAGCTCTCTTCAGCAGGAAACAGAGGCACTGCGATCTTTCTTGCACCTAGTAGGGAGTAAGCTCAGCTGAAACACTGGGATTTGCTTACAAGTAAATGTGCAAAAAGAAGAAGATTATGAAGAAGTGGGATGACGGAAGCCTGTGGAATGCAAAACGGCTGCAAATTGATCCCAGCAGGTTCTCTGTGTAAACGCCGGGATTGGGAAGTGAAAGAGAAGAGCCAGAAAGCGTGGGGGGGGGGGGGTGGACGGTGGCAATCCTACAAGGGCTAGGCAGTATGCAGTTAACTTACCACTCCCCCCCTGCCCCGCTCCAGGAGGCCCTCCTAGCTTTGTGTGCGTGACTGCAACCAAAGTTCCCTTCAGAAGATCAGACGAAGGGGGCTTTGAATCTTGAAAGCTGTTTATAACCCTAAAAACCTTGGTGGTCTCTTAAGGTGTTCCTGGACTCGGCTTGGCTCTTCTCGTGCAGAGGAACTGAGCTCTCCACCTTAAGCAACTGCTCACAACAGAATCGCTCCCAGATGCCACTCCCAGCCCGCTTCCAGATTTTTGGAAAGCGGGGGAGAAGGGGGCTAATCCTGGGGTCCTCCGCCAGGGCGGGAGGTTTGGGAAGCCTAGATAGTAGAGATCTATGTGGTACAAGAGAACCTCTACCAGTATCATGTTATAATTTATTAAAAAGAAAATGTTTACAAGCAGACTCTCAGCACAGCACCAGTTTGAGCAAAGGATTCAAAAGTAAAGAGTAAAACCCAATTCCTCTATTTCCCCCCTATATACATGCCCTAGCAGATCTTAAATATAAAGCAGGCTCCTTGACTTAGAAAGCCACAGCTGTTTTACTGGGTTTCCATTACCTCAAGGCCTCTTTCAGGTATGCAGCCCAGCACATGGCAATGGCTGCTTCTGACAGACCACAAAGAAAATGTTTCTGTGCTTTGATAGAATCAGCACATAACAGTCTGCTCCTTGCTCCCAGGAATTTCTCCTCCCATTGGCCAGACCAGGCCAGGTCAAAGATTTTCCTGAAGTCTCCAGGAGATTTTTCTTAAAGTCCTTCTTGCACTTAATTCCTCCAAATGTCTGTTCCTTTTAGATAGCATCCATCCAGCTAGAGGTAAAGGAAGCTGAACCATCCCATGTCTCTTGCTAGACCTCGTAATATTTATAAAAAAAAGTGGCTGAGGTGAGGTTGGAAAGCAATTGACTTTTCCTCCCTTCTGCCCATTCTCTGCCAAGAGACAGAAAAACTTTTTAAAACTTAAAGTGGTGGTTTTGCTCAGTTTAAACCTTCAAAGAATGAACTTCTTCAGAATAAGCTTGACACCTGCTTCTGAACTGTGGTGTTCTGGGCACCTAGAAGTTTTGTGACATCTTGAGGTCATTTGCATTTCATAATATAATCAAAGAAGTGGGATAAAAAAAAGTAGTGATGTCAGTGAGTTGCCCAAAAGTGCTTGTCAAGCAATTCTGAGAGGGAGTAAAAAATAATATGTTTAGAAATAATTGTTCTAAAGGAATCAAAGGAAGACTCCAGTTAGCAAATGAACCTTCTATCACACACAGCAAAATGCATACAAATGGCCCTGTGATAATTTCCCTGAGCCTCTAATCACAAACCAAATCTATGCAATGAATATTCACTAGAATTCTTAGTAATTATGAGCTATACAGCCTGTTCTCTGATCATTTGGATCTCTGATCAGAACAGCATGTTACATCCAAGTTACTATAGAGACTCAACACGAACCATGTTGCTAAGCTACACCATATCTTCAAACACCAGAATGGTGCTGCATAAGAATTTAGGAGTTGGTTACTAGACTAGAACAACTACTTGTCTAGACCTGTACTACTGTTTGAAACAGCAACCAGTTCTGAAACAACTACTGAAAATAACGAATGAACTTCAAGGCCACTATTTGAATTGTGTCAACAGAATTCAGGATTACCCTGTAAATAAGGGTAAATTCCTTATTTGTGTAGTCTAAGAGCCAATATAGGCTTCTCAGATGGACAGGCAGAAGTCCTGCCTCTTTCTGTCAACCACAGATCTCCTGCATACCTGTTTGGTATGTATGTAAGCAGCTAACAACCAATCAGGGCTCATGGATGGCTAAGGAAGCCTAATGGGAGTAAGAAAGAAAAAGCTGTTTTCTTCAGAGTCTTAGTCGGTTTTCAGAGTCTAGCTCAGGTTTTCTTCAGAGTCTTAGTCGGGAGAGAACCTGACTCAGGACACTGTTCTGAGTCCAAGCAATGAATTTCTGGAGAGAGGGATTGTGTGTGCAGAAGGGTAGGCTGAACAACCTTTCTTAGGAGACTCTGGAAGCCTCAGAGTCAGTCTATTACAAGGAAGAAGGCTAAATGACTGGATATGTTAGGAAAAGACTGAAGTTGTCACAGGGTCCAGTTTCTCAGAGAAACTGGCTAAGTTAGGAGAGGAGCTCACATTTACACTGTGAGAATTCTGAGACTGAGGGAAAGCCAGCATTCACCTCAAGAATATATTACTGCCTGTTAAAGTTTCTGTGCACACAGGAATTGTCACTAGAGCCAGTTTGGTGTAGTGGTTAAGAGTGGTGGACTCTAATTTAGAGAACCAGATTTGATTCCCCACTCCCCCACCTGCAGGCAGCTGGGTGATCTTGGGTCAGTTATAGTTCTCTCAAGAGCAGTCCTCTGAGAGCTCTCTCAGCCCCACCTACCTCACAGGGTGTCTGTTGTGGGGAGAAGAAGGGAAGCTGCTCTGAGACTCCAAGTGAAGGGTGGTATAAATCCTCCTCCTCCTTCTAAAAAGTTATAACTTGATGATCCCAGCAGAAGCTATATGTTAATTATAAATAGTTGTAAGTCTTATTACTGAACCTCCTTATTTCTCCTATTCCTTGTAGTGAACAAATTGGTTCCACCCTCCCCACCTCAGTTTCTTTGATGTCTTATGTATAATAATTCCACTTGGAAGATCGATTAGGCTCAGTCTGTCGGTAAAAGATTGAGACCACTCTGGCCACACTACACCACACTATGAGCCCCAGAGAGCGCTGAGGTCAGCTGAATATCCCTGGGCCAAGGGAGGCCAGATTGAAGGCCACCCGGGATCGGGCCTTCTCTATTGCAGCTCCACTGCTGTGGAATCAACTCCCAGAGGAGGTACGGGCCCTACGATGCTTAGATCAATTCCGTAGGGCCTGTAAGACCCACCTCTTCAAAATAGCCTTCAACTAACGACAAGCTAAGAAGTGCCGTTGAAAATGCTTTTAGTTACTGAATTCTATTGAAGATCTAATGTTTATAGCACCATATTGTTAATGTTAATTTTAATATAATCTGTAATTTGTTTTAACTATGATTTTATAAGTATAACTCGATGTATTTTTATGTTGTGAGCCGCCCTGAGCCTGCCTTGGCGGGGAGGGCGGGATAGAAATATAAAGTTATTATTATTATTAATATTATTATTATTATTATTATTATTACACAGAACTACCTTTCTTAAAAGATCTATAATGCCCTAACTTTCATGGCTCCTTATTTCATGAAGGTCCAAAACTCAGTCCCATAGCACCTAATAGCAATGATTTTTTAAAAGTTATTTATGGCATGAAAAGCTAACTGCTTGTTGTATTTTCCATACATTTTTCTTGCAGTGATCCTATGGCAGAGTTTACGATTCAAGAATTGTTGTGCAGGTGACTAACTGTGGAAAAATGTTTTCACATGCATGCCATCATGTGATTAATTACTGGAGACAACACATAGGTGCAAAATGTTAATAGAATTGGACAGATGTCTTGTCATGATCATCTGTGCACCATTTGAACACATGAAACTGCCTTACACTGAATCAGACCCTTGGTTCATCAAAGTCAGTATTGTCTCCTCAGACTGGCAGCAGCCCTCTAGGGTCTCAGGCAGAGGTCTTTCACATCACACAGCCAGATCTTTTAACTGGCGATACTAGGGATTGAACCTGGGACCTTCTGCATGCCAAGCAGATGCTCTACACTGAGCCACAGAAATATACAGCACCTTACTCAGCAATATTTTATTTATTTTATTTTATTTTATTTATATCCCACCCTCCCCGCTGGAACATTGATGCCTGGAGCTCAAGAAAAGTTGTAGAAATATACTCAAGTTCAGACTTTTGACTATTACATCAGAAGTGTGAAAAGAGGACAAGCAAATTATTCATGTCCCTTCTGATCAGAAACTGTGTTTATGTTCAGTGGAATGACTCCAGGCACTTTAGGAGAAAGACTGTTCCCTTGAGGCAGAGTGGCTGACCTGGAAGACCTGAAAGAGGCAGGGCAGGGCATAGACTTTCAAGGATATGGTAAAGGAATCTTACTCTTAACCTGACATCTCATGGGCTGTGCAACAGAAGGAAGGTCTTAGAGCAGGGGTACACAGCTCACAGAGAAAAACATTCTCCACTACTGTCAACAAAAAGAGTCATGTGACTTCTTATCTGGGCTATGCGGGGGGGGGGATGGGTAAAGGGAGTCCTGGTAGTAAGAGATTTGAGTATTGGGAATATATAGAGAGGGTTTTATTATGAGCAACCTGACTACATGATAATTTGCTTGCCAGGCAAGAAAACTGAGATGTCATGTGCCATTTAGATAGGCTTCTAAGTGTGGGAGAGAACTCAGTGGTCATGGTGCATATCTACATCATTAATATTGGGAAATAGTTATGAAAGAAGAAAAAAATCAGGCTGCTATGTAGGATGCTGAAACTTACGGTTTCCAAATTAATAGATGATCTTTTAAAAGTTATGGAATTTGCTGACCCAAGATGTGCTGATGGCCACTGGTTTAGATGGTTTAACATGGGATTCAACAAATATGTGGATAATAATTTATTAATAACTATTATCATGATGGGGAGGGGAGACAGCATGAAATAGTTTGATCTTACCAGACTTCAAAAACTAAACAGGGTCACTACTTGGATGGGAGACTGCAAAGGAAGACTCTGCAGAGGAAGGTGATAGTACACCGTCTCTGCTTCTCACTTGCCTTCAAGAAGGGATTGGATAGCTTCAAGAGGGGATTGGATAAACATATGAAGCAGAGGTTCATCAGTGGCTATTAGCCACAGTGTATTGTTGGAACTCTCTATCTGGGGCAGTGATGCTCTGTATTCTTGGTGCTTGGGGGGTGTAATGGGAGGGCTTCTAATGTCCTGGCCCCACTGATGGACCTCCTGATGGCACCCGTGTTTGTTTGTTTTTTTGCCACTGTGTGACACATAGTGTTGGACTGGGTGGGCCATTGGCCTGATCCAACATGACTTCTCCTATGTTCTTATGTCTTGAAAGCCCCTTGCTGGAGTTGCCATAAATCAGTTGTGACTTGATGGCATGCATGTATGTAATCAAGGGTGGAATTCTAGCAGGAGCTTCTTTGCCTATTAGGCCACACAATCTTCTTTCCCTTCCTCTCCCCACAACAGACACCCTGTGAGGTAAGTGGGTCTGAAAGAGCTCTCAGAGAATTGCTCTTGGAGGACTACATTAGGGGTGTGTGGCCTAATATGCAAAGGAGCTCCTGCTAGAATTCCACCCTGGTAGTCATGATACAGAAACAAAAACTTCAGATTCAGAGGCAGTATTCCAGTGAACAATTGTTACTGGGGAGGGCAGCAGGGGAAGGGCCTACATGACTTGCTTGTTGGTTTCCACAAGTATCATAAGTATCCTGTGACATTACAGAAAGGGAAGAGGCAAGGGAAATAGCATCTTTTGATCACATGCTAAGAATTCTCCACCATCTCATGTAGCAGAGTTTATTGGCAGTTTTCCACTCACTCCTACCAGGACTGAATCAAACCAAAAAGTCAGCATGTCTGCTCTGTGCATGTCTCTAGGCCTTATCTGCTTAAGGTGCTGAAAAAAAAACCACATTTGTACTCCCACTAATCCTGAAGAGTCCCATTACAAGTTTTTACCACTATTAATCCCTGCAGCATAGTGGAAAACAGAGGATCCTATGAGAAATGAGTTAAAGCTAAAGCACATCACAGTCACACCAGTTTTTTAAGCTGTTCTACTTTGAGCAGAGATTTAAAGAGGGGAGAAAACCAGAGAAGGCAGAAATATATCACACACTAATGTCTTTAAACATTCATAGCTTTAGAACTAATCAGCCTTTTTTCTTCTAGCAAAGTAGCTTCTATTGGAGAGTGCAGGAAAATTAAAATTTAAAAAGGCCAAGTCTGAATACTCCCTGATAAATCCAGGGTTGCAACTCCTCTTCCTATCACAGGCCTCACACACAAACTTGGACAAGTCAGCTCTATTTTCTAAACTTGTAGCACTCCCCTCTCTTTATAGTGTCAAAGTTTAGTAGGTTGAGACATCCAGATATAGTGGAGAATTCTATGAGAAACATAAGACAGAGACAACTGTGTTCCTTAAAAGTTTATAGGTGGGGAACATCCCTGATTTGCAGTACTTCAAAAATTCCCCAGTGTTTGAGAATGCGATTGTGCTGCCTGTCACCTCATCAGTCCTAAACGTATTCACTCAAAAGCACATCTCATTGATTTTAAAGACACTGACTTCCCAGGAAGTATGCTTAGGATCATTCATCCCTTCAGAGCAGGTACTTGCCTTTAATTAAAAACTTACTGAATTGAAACCAGGCTGTACAAATATTTAAAGGTAAGAATGTGCTTTGCTAGATTATCAGTGCAATGCTAAACAGAGCCACATCATTTTAAGTCCATTGATTTCACTAGCTTTATAAGGGTGCTCAGGATTGCTTCAATGGATTAAGAATTTAGGGCAGATTCAGCTGACAGAGAACTCTGCTTGGGACTGTACTGTCAGTTTCAGATCTTGGAGCCTCCTGAATAATATTTTTGTGTCAGGGTTTTAAAAATTACAACATTGTAAAAAAAAAGTTTAAAATTCACTACATCAATCAATTAACTGGAGTGTGTGGAACCAGAGTACAATATTTTATACTCTCAAATGCAGTACATTTGTTTTACATACTTAAAAATTTTTCAACAGATTTCCAGATAGTACAATAGAGTGTGTGTGTAAATAATGTGTATCATCTCTAATCTGTGAGAGCTAATTTGGTCTCAGAGCGGCTTAAAATCTTCTTTCCCTTCCTCTCTCCACAACAGACACCCTGTGAGGTAAGTGGGTCTGAAAGAGATCTCAGAGAATTGCTCTTGAGAGAACAGATCTGCTGAGAACTTGTGGCTGACCCAAGGTCACACCAGCAGCTGCATGTGGAGGAGTGGAGAATCAAACTCGATTCACCAACATTAGAGTCTACACACTTAACCACTACACCAAACTGCCTCTAGGAACTAGAGGAACTAGACTGGCTTATACACACAAAGCTGGTCTGTACTGAGTCATTGTACTATCTGACAAATACTGTCTGCCCTGGCTAGCAGCGGCTCTCCACAGTCTCAAACAGATAAAGGTCTACCCAGCACCTGCTTCCTGCACTCTTCAGGGTCTTCCTGAGGCAGCTACAGAGCCAGCGCAACCCATGGTACCACCTGGCCACAGGGCAGGTAGTGGGCACCCCTTCCCCTCCCTGTGTGTGCCCTGGCACCCCCCAGTGCCCCTTCCCTGCTGCACTCGCTCTTGCCACTGCCCAGCTCTCCACCACTTTCCTCTGTCTTGCCATCCAGCCTGGCGGCCTGCCATGAGTGCTGCAGGTAGGTGACAGTGGTGACAGTGGGAAAGGGGCTGGGGGGGGGGGGTGCAGCAGTGGGTGCACTCAGAGGTGCTCAGAACCTGCCCTCCCTTTCCATGGAAAGCTTCCACGGCAAGGGAGGGCAGGCTTTGAGTGCCTCCAAGTACACATGCCACTCCCCACACACCACCTACTTAGCCTTCTTGGGCCTGTGCACTAACCTGGGAAAGCTGAGCAGGGGCAGTAGGGTGGCTGGTGCGCTCAAAGCCTGCCCTCTCTTGCCACACCTAGCGTGCAAAAAACCCCACTGGCCTTGGGTGGTGGGGCAGCATGTATGCTTGGCTTCTGCAGCAAGGGAGGGCAGGTTCTAAGTGCTTCTGAGTGCACACACTGCTCTGCTGCCCCTGCTTAACCTCTCTGTGTCTGTGCACAGAACTGAGAAGGCTGAGAAGGGGCAGTGGGGCTACACATGCGCTCAGAGCCTGCCCTCCCTTGCTGTGCTTAGGATGCCAAAAATCCTGGCACTGGTCTTGGGCAGCTAATGACATAAAATAATAAATAATAATTTTGTAAACAATTAAATAAAAGCTCAGTAAATTAAAACAACAGCCATCAACAATATTTTAAAAGAACCACTAAAATCAACATAAGAGCAGATATAAAAGCAACTCAAGAAAAGCAGCAAGAAAACAGGGCAAGAGGACACAAATCCAGTTAAAAGCTGGGATGAATAAAACACTTTGATCTGATGCCCAAAAGTAATTAATGTAGGTCTCAAGCTAACTTCAAGGGAGAGAACATTTCACTGGAAGGTGCCACCACTGAGAAGGCCTATTTCATTTATGTGGGTAGGGACACTAGGAATAATGCTTGAGATTAGAACTTTAGCTGGTGGGTTTGACTTCAGGGAACCCAATCACAAGCCATTCAAAGGTAAGTAAATAGATAGTGCAGATCTTTTAGTACAGGGCACCATATGAGCACTGTTCCTGTCCGCAGCAACAACCAAGCTGTTGTATCTTGAACTGAAGTTTCTAAAAAGTCTTCAAATGCATCCCTATATAAAGCCCACTGCACTAATCTAACTAGGATGTTGACCACCTGGCACCCAAATCACATGTTTCAAATCAACAGATAGTGTTATCAGACAAAACTGATAAAAGGTGCTGTGCCCCAGTGAAGACCTCAGCCTCTGACCATATGACAGGATACAGAAATACTCCAAGTTATAGATGTGGTCTTTAAGATGAGTTCAACTCTCCCCCGCCTCCCCCAGGATACACTGACTCTTTCTTGAGCATTTTTACCATTGTCCAATTGCACCACAGTCTTGTCTGGGCTTCAGTTTATTGGTCTTAATTTCTCAAAGAGAACCAGCTTCATCTGTATATTTGTGACCCCTCACTTGAAATCTCTGGATGGTCTCTCCCAGTAATTTCACAAAGATGTCAAATAACATGGGGGACAAGATTGGCACTTGTGGGACTCCAAAGCATAAATGTAATGGAGTCAAGATGCAGGGTCTCTCCACCTTTTGAAAGTTACTAACCAGGTAGAAGCAGAACCACCCTAGTACAATGCCCACTTCTCTCAGCTCATCCAGCTGTTCTTGCTGGTAGTCCCTGGTTCCAAAATGGTCTGGCTGTCCTAGGGGAACTCTCTTCCGAGTGAGATTAATAACCCTGTGGGACTTAGGTCAGTTATACAGGACCTGTAAGACTGAGATGTTCTACTGGGCATATGGTTGAGGACAGCAACGGTTGGAGAGATGTGGCCTCCCAGGTTCCTTCCCCCCCTCCTTTAGTCTTCATTCTCTCCTGGCTAAGACGCCCCCCCCCCACCTCCCAAGTGGAACATAGGCTATATGCTAACCACCCAGCTATCTGGAGGAAATTATCTAATAGTAGATTAAATTTAGCAGTACTGGAGTGTATTGCACTGTATTTTATTATGTAATGTATATTCGTTTTATGTATTGTTGTACACTGCCCTGAGTCCTACTTGTGGGAAATGGAGCAGGCTAGAAATTAAATATATTATTATTATATTAGAAGGATGCTAACATATCAAAAGCCACTGAGAGGTCCAGGAATACAAGCAGAGACATACTGCCCTATCAATCAGGGCATTTCCTTCCCAAACCTAGGAATGAATCTGATATGAAATGAATCTAATGAATTCCCTCAAAGTCTACTCTGCGTTTTTTGGCCACCACAAGCTTGAGCACTTAACTCAAGCTTTATTGTCATCACTCAGCTTCACTAGTCTCTTTTCTGTAAAACAGATGATACAGTAGCAAATTAAGGGTCAAAGGTGTAGTTTAAAGATCTGTGATCAGACCTTATCTTTGCCTTCTCCTTAGCTGGTGGCCTTGGGCATGTATGTCACTTCGCTCCATCTGGCTGACTACCCATTTGCAGCAGTGGTCAAGTATTTGACTTAGGGAAACTTACAAAAAGGGCATAAGGGTTTCTTGTCACACAAGCAACACCAAGAATTGTATCTTAGCAAATCTCTTTAGGGTGATTTTTTTCTTTAAGAATATGACTTAATTTTTGCTCCAGCTGTGATATTTTAACATCTGTGGTCTTAAAGGAAAGGTCAAATGTTTCTGCAATCCCTTCATAACTGACAAGTGTGATTTTACAGGCCGTACAGTTGTTGATTAAAAGCTCCCTACAGGGATTTCACCCATGATGCAGCCTGGCAGTTTGGTCTAACCATCAGTCCAGAAGGCTATGCCATCAGCACAAGCATGATGTTATGCATACTGCAACAGCACTGGATACAATCCTGCACTCACAGAGTGCAGAGTGGCTCCCATTATGCTTCATAACCATCTTTCCCTCCTCCATCAGCAGTCTCTGTGTATGCTCTTCCAAGCATGGTTTGTCCTGACAACTGAAGCCCTCCTGAACCTTACTGCCAGCATTGTTTTTGGAACACAGGCATATCTCAGCAGAAGCAGCACAACGGAGGCTGGGGAAGAACTTGCAGTGCAATTATGTGGGAGGCCTTTAACTGGTATTGGCTGGCTCCATCAGGCCAGAATGCATGCAGAATAGCACAGAATAATCCTGATATGCCTCACAGAAAATCACAAAGACTGAATTACTGAGTACTGGATAGATAAAACTAACAGAGTTCATACTTGCCCCAGACAGGGTTGGGGGGGAGGGGGGGAAAGAGGGGGGGTTGGTTGGGATCTAGTCATTCAGTTCACAGTTGTCCATAAAACATGAATTGTGATGGAAGCTGGTCCATTCTGTATGATTTTCCCTAGTTAAGATATATATAAATCTGACTTTTACCAAGTTTTATACAGTAACTTGTAGCTCTCTGGGCAGCTGCTCAGCTCTCAGTACTATCCCATAGAAAGATGCACCTTATACTCTGAAAAGCTTAGATCTTGATTATTACAATAAGAATAGAGAAACCATTTAAAAATAATTAACAGAAAGCACAGCTTGTACAATTTTCATTACTAACATTATCATCCAGAAATTACATTACGGCTTTATTATTGATGGACTCAGTGCGTAGCAAGTAAAATAAGGGAAGAAAGGTGAGGCTTTCATGAGAAGAAAACAAGGTTACAGATGCAATACCTTTTTGTCGCTCAGCCCAGACACCTGGTCCACATATTCTTCTTGGATCATGAAGGCAGCCAAGTTGGCAGTGTAACTGGCCAGAAAGATGACAGCAAAGAAGGCCCACACAGACACCATAATCTTGCTAGTAGTTCCCTTGGGATTCTGCACTGGCACAGAATTGTTGAAAACCAGGCCCCACAATAACCAGATAGCTTTGCCAATGGTAAAAGAAGGACCACCAGGCTCTGAAATGACCAAAGTATAAGCACAATCAATCAAACAACTGCTGCAGTCTGAGGACCTTTCTAGATGAAGATTTTTGAAAAAAAATTATGCAAACAGATACACTTTTCTCTTCAACCTAGTCAAGAAGTCAGGTTTTGGCAACTAGGAATATGCCATGGGTCACTCACTTCTCCTCATTCCTCCCTTGGTTAATGTTAACCCACATTCAGCAACACATCTGATATAGCTAATTATATTGGCTTTGATCTCTGGTTTGGAAACTATACGAATGGTGCCAGTGCTTACATCAGTTTAGATGTAACACTGAACTACAGTTATTGCTAATTCTCTTCTCTGAGAGCAAACAAATCAGGATATAAACAATTTAAATGAATAAGTTATCAAGAGAGGCAGAGTGGAATTCACCTTGACAATGACAATAAAAAGGCAGGCATGCAGATGGGAAAAAAGTCCTACTGGGTAGAGCATGTTCCTAGGGTTGCCAATCCCCAGTTGAGGGCAGGGGATCCTCTGGTTTGGAGGACCTCCCCCTGCTTCAGGGTTATCAGAAGGCAGCGGGGGGGGGGGGAAGGAAATATCCACTGGGCAGTCCATTATACCCTATGGAGACCAGTCCCCATAGGGCAGGGGTGTCATGAGGGCTGGATCTGACATAAATGAGACCTTGCTGGGCCGAGCCATGTTGGGCTGGGCCATATGTGTAATTTAAGATTTGGTAGCAGGAATATAAACTTTATAAAGGACACAGACAAACACAATTACTTTTTTTTAACCTTAAAATAAAACATACTTAAAACGTTAGCACTCATTGGTCTTAAAGGTGCTTTCTTTAAGGGAATGTCCGGCTTGCCTCGACCAAGGCCAGGGCTTCTTGTGAGCCGCCCTGAGCCAGCCTCGGTGGGGAGGGTAGGATATAAATAAAAGCTTATTATTATTATTATTATTATTATTATTATTATTATTTGTATCTCTCCCATGGGATCCAGGGAACAGGGCAAAGGAAGCTCTGGCTTTTTCCTTCCTTCCCCAGGGGGGCAGGAGAGGGAGGAGCCTCAGCCAATAGAAGGAAAAGAGGCTTGTGCAATTGAGATAGCCTGCCTTGGTCACCCTCACTGATGACCTTAGAAGGCATCTGGATCAAGGCGGGTCAGCGCTGCTACTGTTGTTAGACCTTTTGGCAGCAATTGACACGGTCAATTACGATCTAATGACCCACCTCCTTGCCGATATTGGAGTCCGGGGGTAGCCTTACAGTGGTTCTGCTCCTTTCTCCGTGATCGGGGACAAAGGGTGGCGATTGGCGAGCAGATCTCTCTGCGGCGCTAACTTGAATGTAGTGTGCCGCAGGGAGCTATTCTCTCGCCGATTATGTTTAACATCTACATGTGCCCCCTTGCCCAGATTGCTCAAAGTTTTAGGCTGGGTTGTCACCAGTATGCAGATGATACCCAGCTCTATCTGTTGATGGACAGCCATGCAGATGCTGCCCCAGACCATCTGACCAGGGCACTAGAAGCTGTGGCCGGATGGTTGCAGTTAAGTCAGCTGAAGCTTAATCCAACTAAGACAGAGGTCCTGTATCTGAGTCGAGGGGGGCTAAGATCGGACATCCTCCTCCCCACCCTGGATGGGGCTCCTCTTGTGCCATCCCAGAAGGTGAGGAGCCTGGATGTGACACTGGATGTCTCCCTTTCTATGGAGGCCCAGGTCATAGCAGTTGCATGATCTGCATTTCATCATCTTTGGCATGTCAAACAGCTAGCACCCTATCTGACCCCCCCATGCAATGATCACTTCCAGGTTGGACTACTGTAACTCGCTCTACGCAAGCTTGCCCTTGGGGCTGATCCTGAAACTCCAACTGGTGCAAAATGCGGCAGCGCGGCTGTTAACTGGATTGCCTCTACAGGCAAGCAGTCGGCCGATGCTGTGCAAATTGCACTGGTTACCAACTGAATACCAAATCCGCTTCAAGGTTTTAGTACTGACATTTAAAGCCTTGCGCGGCTGGGAATCGCCATACTTGCGGGACCGCCTCTCCCCATATGAGCCCCGAAGACTGCTGCGATCCGCCAATCAGCACCTTCTGGCGATCCCCGGCCCAAGGGATGTCCGGCTTGCCTCGACCAGCGCCAGGGCTTTTTTAGCCCTGGCCCCAGCCTGGTGGAATCAGCTCCCTGTGGAGATCCGGGCCCTACCGGATCTGCAGGGCCTGCAAGATGGAACTGTTTCGCTGGGCCTTTGGTTGAGGCAAACGGATGTCCTCTCATTCTACTGTCTGTACCATTTATTGCCCTCCCCCACAATGGGCTGAAAATCTACAATGAGCCGAAAAATTATGCTTTCACCTGAAATATGTGCCTACCCGCCTGTGTTTATTTCTGCGTTTTTGAGTTATGTTTCATTCATACATTATTATATCAACATTGTTGTATTTTAACTGTTTTATCATGACCGTGATCTGCTCTGAGCCCATATGGGAAAGGGCGGAATATAAATTAACCAAATAAATAAAGTAAGCTCTCCCTCACCCTTCCCTCTCCAAGGGAAAAGCCTCAGCCAATGGAGAAAAAAGACACTTTGCTCTGTAGCTCCTGTGGATTGAGCAAGTCTTGTAAAGCAAGCTGTGATAGAGAAGGAAGCAGACGACAGCGAGTTGCTCAGAGACCTGATAGGACCCCTCTGAGGGCCTGATTTGGCCCCCAGGCCACGTTTGGCACCCCTGCCATAGAGTATAATGGAGAATTGATCTGTGAATATCTGGGGCTTGGGGAGGGCATGTTTTTTTGAGGTAAAGACACCACATTTTCAGTATAGCATCTGGTGCCTCTCTTCAAAAACCCTCCAAGTTTCAAAAAGACTGGACTAGGGGGTCCCTTTAAATTAAATCATGTTTGTCACAATCTTGCCCCTGGCTTGACTCCCAAAGTCTCCTGGCTCTACCCCCAAAGTCCCCAGATATTTCTTGAGTCAGACCAGGCAACCCTACATATTCCTCTTTATTGCTCCTAGCAAAGCCATTGGATATATGCACTTTAACACTGGAGAGTGGAAGCAGGAAGCACACACACTTCAAAGAACTGAAGAACACATTTTTTTCTTAAGAAAATCCTTCCCCAAACATTAGGCATTGCTTGCATTTAGCACATTTTAGAAAATGATATGTAAGTATTGTGCTTGTGTGATTCTGTAAAAATAAAAATAAAAGTAGCCTCTCAGAAAATAAAACAGGAAACTTTTCAAGGCATATAAAATAATGTGGCTAAGAGAGGAAAGAGTGGTTTTGTTGTTTGTCACTGTTGCCTGTGACACTATCCTGTACTATGCCATAAAATTCACACAGCCACATTCCACATAGCACTTAAACCTGCGATAGAGGGAGAATGCCATTTTCCCTGCCACAAAATAACACAGCTGGAATGAAGGACAAAAGAGGAATTATCTTGATATAACATGCCTGGATGCCACAAATAAATGAGTAACTACACTAATTTGTTGTCCAAAAACCTCAAGTGAGGCCCTAAATTCTAGTAAGAGGGACTATTCAGACACAGGACAGTTTCTACAGCAATCACCCTGAAGCAGAATTATAGCTGTGGTTCTACACCATACTTTATTGAGCACTAGATTACCCAGCTAATCCTGCACTTAGGGGTGGCCTGTCCACAAGGTGGCTCCAGGCAATCACCTAGTGTGCCAAAGGTAGAAGGTACCAACCAACTGAGCTGCCTCCCATCTTCCTACCTGCAGTATTGTGGTCAACCCTAGAAGTACCCCTGATCCCTGTGGGTAGCTGGTGGGGGAGCAGCAACTTTACTTATGGTTACCACTAGGCCATCTAGTGGTCAATATGGAAAATCAAACTTTTACTGCATATAATGAGGCATCTGACAAGGAACTAATAGTGTAATTAAACTAAAGTCTGGAAGAGTTTGAATTGGAAAATTATGTTTTGAATCGGGGAAATTATGTTTTCTTGAGGAGAATTAATAGGAGAAATATATATGGTCAAGGACCTGCCTACCTTAGGGACCGCCTCTCTCCATATGTTCCCCAGAGAACACTGCGATGAAGCTCAAAAAACCTGTTTGAAATCCCTGGACCAAAAGAAACTAAATTGAAAGCTACCAGAGAACAGGCGTTCTCTATAAAGGCGCCCCAATGGTGGAATCAATTGCCGGAAGAGGCGCAGGCCCTACAGGATCTTAACCAGTTCCGTAGGGCCTGCAAAACTGCCCTCTTCCAGCTAGCTTTTTAAGACAGAGCCCAGGCAGGGAGGGCAGGGTATAAATAAAAGATTATTATTATTATTATTATTATTATTATTATTATTATTATTATTATTATTATTATTATTATTATTATATATTAATTTAACATTTATATATCTTTGTGACGGAACCGGCCTGATTCTGCCTTCAGACCCGGTCCCGTCAACTCCCTATTGAATCGCCAATTCCTGGAGGGAGCTATTTCTCCTTCGGCCACTTGGGCTCGCTGCCACCACCTGCTCAGTCTAGGGGTTTGGATTGAGAGGAACAGGACTCCCAATCCCCCTCTCCAGCTCTGAGGCCAGGCCTCAAGGTCCTCTGCCACCCTGTACTTGGGATTCACAGAGACCACAGCACTTCTTCGGGGAACCCCTGGAGGATTGGCACCTTATCCAACCACAGGCCTTCCCCCTTTCCCCGGGGCTCCCTTCAAAAAGCGTGGTCTAAAGCGGTTGGGGATCTATGTGGTACAGAGTTTGACTGCCAGCATTCAAAACAATAAAAATATTTAATTAAAAGAGAAAAAAAGAAAAGAAAAACAAAACAAAACAAAACAAAACAAAAACAGTTGCATGTAAAAGTTTAGCACCGCACAGCACCCGCACAGCAACCAGCATGACAAATAAAAGGTGGATTTAAATGCATCCTACTGTCCCTGGTCTAAACTTGCCCTGCCTTGTGGATGACTTACTCGGTCTGACTGCCTGGGGTCCTCTTCCTCTTGAGTAGGCCTCTTCCACAGGCAGGAGCCCACACACAGGCAACCTCTTCCTTTGAGAGCCAGCTGAGAACTGGCTTTTTCCCGCCTAACTCAAATAAAAAGAACAAAAGAACTTCCTGCCCTCTAGGAGGCTTTCCCCCTAGAGTTGCTGGTTTAACTCCAGAAGGGGGGAGGCAATGAGGGGAAGGCTAAAGAACTTCCTGCCCCTCTAGGAGGCTTTCCCCCTAGAGGCGCTGGTTTAACTCTGGAAGGGAGGAGGGGATGGAGGGAGGCTAGGCCAAAGCCTACTTTAGTAGTTTAATGTTCCCTTCCAATGAAGCACCAACATTGACTAAGATGGCGTTTCTCCACATGTCCCCCTCCTTAGATTCTGAGCTGGAGGGCTTGCCTCCGGCAGAGGTGACCCCGTAGCAGAACCCAAACAAACCAGGGAGAAACCCATTAATCCAAACAGAACATATACCAAGATTAGGAATTTCCCCAACAATACACAAAGTCCAACACCCTAGGTGTCCATGTCCTTTCTGGACAAAAAGTCGCATTGCTGCATTCGGAAGGAATGTCTAGTCTTTAAGATTTACTCCTCCATCTCCCAGGACCACCTCTGGAGTTTGGTGCTCTCCCTCAGTTGCTGCTGTTGCTGGGATGAGTGGTCCATCAAAGGAGGAAATTCCTGGCCGCACATATGAGGTTGGAAACTGCCCAGTTCCCACACAGTTGCTTCTTCTTTATCCCTTATTGGTGGAATGTTCCCTCTGTCCACTCTGACCTCCCAGAAAACCACCTCTGGTGCTCCAACCAATTGTTGTTTCAGCTTCTTTTTGTCTCCTTCCTTCCTACTTATATGCAACACCCTGGATCTCGCAGAGAATGGCTGTGGTATATTCACCTGCACCACTTTAACTGTCTTTCCAGTCTTCTCCATAGCCACCACATAAGTAGCATCGTCCAGGTCATCCACAATCACATGGGGTCCCTCCCATTCCGCTTTCCGTTAACCAGTATGAAGTGGCAGGAAAACCATCACCCTATCCCCTGTCTCAGCTTCTGAGAACTCCACTTTCTGGTCCCTTGCCACCTCACACAGTGGTTCCAGCCTAGGGTCATTTTGAACCTCAGACAGGAACATTTCTGGCTCCCCCAGACTTTCTAACATCTGTTCCTTCAAGCCACCCCTAGTCCCACTGTTTCCAGAATCCTCAGCAAAGGTTTGGCTTGGGTTCTCAGTCCCCTCGGTTGGTTTTTCAGCACTACCCAACTGACCCCCCTCCTGCCTGGAAGGTCCCACAGCTTCCCAGGACTCCTGTCTGCCCTGCTTCAAGACAACCTGTTCTGAGAGAGTCTCAGAAGATCCCACTTCCTGATCCACAGCTACTTGGTGAACCGGTTCCCACCTAAGGTCACTCAGGACCTCCTTCTGGAATCACTCCCATTCCCCCAAGCCTTCAGCTATGTGCTCCTCTGAGCCCACATTAGCCTTGCTGCTCTCAGAACCTCCTGTAAAATCTCCACTCTCCACCTCTGTCTCTTCAGCATGCACATCCTTTACGCTAGACAGGTTCCTTTCCTTGCTAGGAACATCTACAGCCACTTGCTGCACTTGGGGAAAGCTACACCCCTCTTCCCCTTGGGAACACCCTCCTCCAGGGCTTGAGACAGGCTGGTCCTCCCCCTCCTCGGTGACTGATCTCTCTTCGTCCTCAGTAACCTGGGCTATTTCCCCCTCCCTGGTTGGTGGTGAGGTGGCTTCCCTAAAGTTGCCTTCCTCCTCCCACTTTCTTCTGAGGGTTTGGCTGCGGGTTACAGCATTGATAGAGTACTGGCCAACCAACAAATCCCGGCCCAATAACACTGGAACTGTCTGTTCCTTCATTACCCCAACCTCCATAAGACCTGCTGATCCTCACCATTCCACTGGCATCCGGGCCACAGGAATCTTGGTGGGTGGTCCCAGAACCCCCTTGATTCTGAATGCCATATCAGGGACAATGTCAGCTTCTGACACCAGATCTGCCCTCACAAGGGTGACTGAAGAGCCCGTGTCAGCATATCCCAAAACCAACCGGTCCTTAAGCCTTACTGGTTCAACAAAATCACTCCAGGCCTCTGCAGGCTCCATTCTGGTGAAAAGACATTCATGGCTTACCACGGCCACATACTCCTCCTTCACCTTTGGAGTGACTGGTGCTTTTGTGGTGGGTTTGGGGGGTTCAGCTTGCAACTCTGGGCAGACTGACCGTAGGTGTCCAGCCTTCCCACAGTTGTGGCACGTTCGAATCTGGGGCCGATCCTGATTAGTCAAATCAGAGGATTTCCTACCCTCTTCCTGGGCAGGTTTCTCTTCCCTTTTGGGTGCCGGGTGTTCCTTCCCACCCATTGGGGACCCCTTTTATCCCCTTCCCAACTGGGAAGGGATCCGATCCAACCCCTCTCTGTTCTGCACCAGCTCGTCTGCCAGTTCTGAGGCCTCTGTAATGGTTTTAGGTTTCCTATCTTTTACCAGGCATTTCAACTCTTTGGGAAGTCTTAAGTAGAACTGGTCTAAAATCAACAACTGAAACAAAGCCTTAAAATCCTGGGCTTTTTCTTCCTCTACCCATCTCTTCCCAAGATCCCCAAGCTTTATCCCAAATTCAGAATAGGATTTACATTCTGGTGGGGCTAAACCCCTGAACTGCTTTCGGAAGTGGTCTGCCCCCAGTCTAAACCTTTTAAAGACAGTGGCTTTATAGGTTGCAAAAGTTATCCCCCCATCTTCCATAGGCATGCTGTGATAAATGGCTGCAAGTTCTCCAGTCAGGATGCTACAGAGGTAAGACATATAGTCTTCCTCTGCAATTCCCCACTGTTTGGCTGCCTTCTCAAAGTTGGAGAGGTATATGGAGGGGTCTTCTCCCTCTTTGTACACTGAAAAGTCTTTGGGGGTGACTTTGATCTTTTTGCTTTGTTCAGCTTTCAAACGTAGCACCTCAAGCTCATGGTGATGTTGCTCTTCCTGCTCCCGTCTGTGGATCTCAGCTTGTCTTTCATCCCTCTCTTTCCTCCCGTCTGCGGATCTCAGCTTGTCTTTCATCCCTCTCTCTTTCCTCCCGGCGGTGGATCTCTGCCTGTCTTTCATCCCTCTCTCTTTCCTCCCGGCTGCGGATCTCATCCCTCTCTCTTTCCTCCCATCTGCGGTCTCGGTCCGCCTCGATACGCATTCTCTCCGGTTCCAATTGTAGCCGCAAGGTTGCTTCTGACTGGGTGGGGTGCACTTCTGCAGGTGCCCCTGCATGCTGATTATGCTCCAACAGGAGATCTTGCATATCTGCTACAGTCATGTTGTCACACTCCAGCTTTTGCTTTGCGCACTCTTCCTGGAGCTGTGGCTTTGTCATCTTCAGGATTTCCCGTCTCTTAGCATGCTCCATCCTAACTAAACTAAACTTTCCCTACTCCAGTTGACCCAAAAATAAAACAAAACCTCTGTTGCTTCCTCTGGGTGCTTACACATATCAAAAACCAAAAATGCCTGGGCAATCAAGTTCTCTGTTTGTTCTAATCCCACCGCTGCCGCCAAATGTGACAGAACCGGCCCGATTCTGCCTTCAGACCCGGTCCCGTCAACTCCCTATTGAGTCGCCAACTCCTGGAGGGAGCTATTTCTCCTTCGGCCACTTGGGCTCGCTGCCACCACCTGCTCAGTCTAGGGGTTTGGATTGAGAGGAATAGGACTTCCCAATCCCCCTCTCCAGCTCTGAAACCAGGCCTCAAGGTCCTCTGCCACCCTGTACTTGGGATTCACAGAGACCACAGCACTTCTTCGGGGAACCCCTGGAGGATTGGCACCTTATCCAACCACAGGCCTTCCCCCTTTCCCCGGGGCCCTCTTCAATAAGCGTGGTCTAAAGCGGTTGGGGATCTATGTGGTACAGAGTTTGACTGCCAGCATTCAAAACAATAAAAATATTTAATTAAAAGAGAAAGAAAAGAAAAGAAAAGAAAAACAAAACAAAAACAGTTGCATGTAAAAGTTTAGCACCGCACAGCACCCGCACAGCAACCAGCATGACAAATAAAAGGTGGATTTAAATGCATCCTACTGTCCCTGGTCTAAACTTGCCCTGCCTTGTGGATGGCTTACTCGGTCTGACTGCCTGGGGTCCTCTTCCTCTTGAGTAGGCCTCTTCCACAGGCAGGAGCCCACACACTGGCAACCTCTTCCTTTGAGAGCCAGCTGAGAACTGGCCTTTTCCCGCCTAACTCAAATAAAAAGAACAAAAGAACTTCCTGCCCCTCTAGGAGGCTTTCCCCCTAGAGGCGCTGGTTTTAACTCTGGAAGGGAGGAGGGGATGGAGGGAGGCTAGGCCAAAGCCTACTTTAGTAGTTTAATGTTCCCTTCCAATGAAGCACCAACATTGACTAAGATGGCGTTTCTCCACAATCTTAATTTAACATTTCCTAATCAAGTGCCTCCCACCCAGCCCCAGGACACATAACACGTGCTAAACTTGCTACTGCCTTCTCCCCTACAGCATCAGGCTCAGCAGCCTGGGACCAGGGCAAACTTTGGAGTGCCCATCCCACCTTCTATGTTCATTTGAGTGTCTTTCAAGCAGCCCTGACTCCTCTCTGCTGTCACAGCCTGTGAGCTCTGCCCTGCTCTGATCCTTCCATTAATTAATCATCTCCACATGCAGCTTCCTGTTTGTAATCCTAATATTTGTTGTTATTTTTAAAAATAACAGTTTAGCACACTTTAGTTTTGAAAACATTTGAAAACTCCTGTCCCTGCCCTTTGTCCCCCCCCCATTATTATAATTGGCCTTGTGTTGGGGAAGGGTCAAAACAGAGGGTCCAAAAGGAAATTTAACTATGGGAGTTTGGATTCATGGAGTAAAAGGACAAGTCCTCTTGTGGATCAAAAACTGGCTAATTAATAGGAAACAGAGAGTGAGTATAAATTGGCAATCTTTGCAGTGGAAGATGGTAAGCAGTGGGGTGCCGCAGGGCTCAGTACTGGGTCCCATGCTCTTTAACTTGTTCATTAATGATTTGGAGTTGGGAGTAAGCAGTGAAGTGCCCAGATTTGCAGATGACACTAAATTGTTCAGGGTGGTGAGAATGAGGGTCGTGAGGCACTCCAAAGGAATCTATTGAGGCTGGGTGAGTGGGCATCAACGTGGCAGATGCAGTTCAATGTGGCCAAGTGCAAAGTAATGCACATTGGGATCAAAAATCCCAGGTACAAATACAAGTTGATGGAGTGTGAACTGGCAGAGACTGATCAAGAGAGAGATCTTGGGGTCGTGGTAGATAACTCACTGAAAATGTCAAGACAGTGTGAGATTGCAATAAAAAAGGCCAACGCCATGCTGGGAATTATTAGGAATGGAATTGAAAACAAATCAGCCAGTATCATAATGCCCTGTATAAATCGATAGCGTGGTCTCATTTGGAATACTGTGTACAATTCTAGTCACCGCACCTCAAAAAGGATATTATAGCATTGGAAAAAGTGCAGAAAAGGGCAACTAGAATGATTAAAGGTTTGGAGCACGTTCCCTAAGAAGAAAGGTTAAAACGCTTGGGGCTCTTCAGCTTGGAGAAACGTCGACTGCGGGGTGACATGATAGAGGTTTACAAGATTATGTATGGGATGGAAAAAGTAGAGAAAGAAGTACTTTTCTCCCTTTCTCACAATACAAGAACTCATGGGCATTCAATGAAATTGCTGAGCAGTTGGGTTAGAATGGATAAAAGGAAGTACTTCTTCACCCAAAGGGTGATTAATATGTGGAATTCACTGCCACAGGAGGTGGTGGTGGCTACAAGCATAGCCAGCTTCAAGAGGGGATTGGATAAAAATATGGAGCAGAGGTCCATCAGTGCCTATTAGCCACAGCATATTATTGGAACTCTCTGGAGCAGTGATGCTCTGTATTCTTGGTGCTATTGGGGGGGGGGGCAAAATGGAAGGGCTTCTAGCCCCATTTGTGAACCTCCTGATGGCACTTGGTGGTTTTTTGGCCACTGTGTGACACAGAGTGTTGGACTGGATGGACCACTGGCCTGATCCAACATGGCTTCTCTTATGTTCTTAAGGGACTATGTTTGAGGGCCCTGAGAAATGCCACTGCAACCAACAAGTGGCCAGGCTCCGCTAAAGTCACTAACTCCTTCTGCCAAGAGCATCAACAGGGCTTTGGCAATCTACCTTCAAACAGGTTAGCAATTTCATTCAGACAACCTTCCCCCCCCCCAAAAAAAGGCTGAAAAAATAGGAGACAACTGAAAAGAAAACTGAACTGCAAGTTTGTAAGCACCATTATCTTAACTCCTTGAAACAAAGGAGTACACAAATTACAATGGCAGAGGAGAAACAGGTAGCATTGTCAGGTTCAATTTTCTCCCTGGTGGTGGGATTTGGGGGGGGGGGGCATTCCAGGAGGGTCATGGCCACTCCAATGTGATGATGTTGCACAGAGTGACATCATCACATTCTTGATGCTTCCACACAGCCCTGCTTTTCTCCAACCATTTAAAGGGAAATTTCCCTTAAAATGGCTAGGGGGGAAAGCAGGGGCTCCGGGATCCTGCCTTGCGAAAGGCAAAATTGTCTCTCGCAATGAGGGAGTTGGGGGCACCTGCCTGGAAAGAGTGAGTACTGTGTGCTCCCAGCTTGCAAGAGGCAAAATGCCTATTGCAGAGTGGCAGCGGGCAGCACCCAGCACTTGCTCTTTCCAAGTTGGGGAGGGTGGCACCCACTTGGAAAGAGCATGCCTCTTGCACGGTGGGAGCCAGTGGCATCCACTCTTTTCAAGAGGTGCCCCCAGAGATTGTTGAGGCGGGACTTCTCTCCCGCCAGGCAGGTGGCTGGCATCAGGGGAACCCCTGCTGGTACCTGGGAACTGGCATCCCTAGAAACAGGCAGCCTACAGATCCCAGGGCATGGCAGTAGGTAGAGTGGTCCAAATCCCCTCTAGCTGTAAAATGCAGTGAATACCAAATCATCATTTTTTCCTAGGGTTACCATCCTTCAAGTAGTGGCAGGAAATCTCCTGGGATTACAAGTGATCTCCAGGTGACAGAAATTAGTTCATCTGGAGGAAATGGCTGCTTTGGAAGGTGGATTGTACGGCATTACACCCCATTGAAGTCCCTCCTCAAACTCTGCTCTCCTCAGGCTCCACACCCAAAATCTCCAGGTATTTCCCAACCTGGAGCTGGCAACCCTATTTTTGCCTGATCCACTTCAGTTTTGATGCTACAATGCTGGTAGAAGGAGCTCAGAGAAAGGGCAAAATGTTGCAAAAATGCTAGCTTAATAAATCCACCTGTATCTATAAATAAATCCAACTTTTCTTAATCAAAGACCTGCAAAATCTGGTCTGACTGCATGACTACAGGCCGACCCTGCAACTCAAATCACAATAGAAGGTGAGAGAATATAAGCACACAGCTACTCGCACATTATGCTTAGCTGTCTGTCTTGACAGAAACATCCATGTATCTTTCTCAGACTACAATTTTAGACTTCTAGGAACACTCCCATGAATGAAATCTTATTTTCACAATGGTTCCAGCTCTGTAATAAATTTTGGATTCATATTTATTGTTGTTGTATTCCAATATGTGACTACACAGGTTTATCTCTTTTTAAAATCGGTTTTAAGTTCTACAATGTTACTGTGATCTGAACAGCTAGAATCAAAAAGTGTTCCTTGAACATGATGTTTTCCATTCCAAGTACACCTAACTTGAACTTAGTGCAGAGAGGCTATTAGTTATGTTTATTAATGCAGTCCTATATGCCACAACTCCAAGTTGACTTTCAATAAGAATTGAATGAATATATCTGATGGCAAATCTGGCTCCTACATATGCAATGCAGATGAGGTAAGTTATTATGAGAAACATCCATTTTGCATTTCTTGGCTTTTTTGAATACTTTACACTGAAGCATTTCATCAACATTTATTTTTGCATGCAAATTAATTTATCTGAATTTATGCTTGTAATTTGCATTTTAAAAATTTGAAGATGCAAGTCAAGTTTTTTAAAAGGGAAAGAAAGGAAAATGGGTAATGGGCTTACATTTATATCTTCAATTTATTTCACAGTTACATGGAACTGTTGCTGAAACTGGTGTGTAAGCTGGGGTGGAATGACTTCTGTCTTGCATAAATAAGACAGATATAAATCTTAATATAAATCTTAATATAAATAAATAAACCAGTCTATTACTAGCATTTCTGTGGTCTGCCAAATTTACAAAGCAAGATAGTGTACTCAGACTCTCTTGATAATTAAGGCCCAACTAATCTTTGCTCAGTGATCCCAAGCATGTAATTTTGTTTCAAAACATAAGAGATTCCTTGCTGGATCAGACAGAGGTCCACCTACTCCAGCACTTTTTACAAGAACCCCAACGAACAGGAAGTACAAAGTGGTTCACTGCACAAAGGTCCGTGGATCATCAGCAGACTTTCTCCACACCCCTGTTTTATACAGCCTCAAAAGCAATAAACTAAGAATTACATGATTGCGATTCAGTAACCTTTTGTTCTGAAATAATAAATAAAAATACCATGGAGGAAATGATTTTCAGAAAACATAGCCATTATTGCCTAGTACCATTAAAAAGTGAAATGGAAGTGTGGTAGTAAACATTCCTTTGATAAATTGCTCTGTGAGGACTTAAAAGGAAATCTTAAATGTAGCATTCACTGGAAAGGGGAGAAACCCCACCATTTTATCTGAATAAGCCTTCTACAAAGTATATTCTCCATATGAACCAGTGGCATTGAGGACTCTTGTTAATTCTGCTGCCACAGAGTGACAAGGCTATACTTCTGGAATTATCTTATCATTTGACATGTTGGATCCAGTTCTCACTCTCATGTGTTCACCCACCTGTACTAACTCTACATGTGTATTTAAAAGTCTGCATATGTCTACTTAGATACGAGAATCTGCCCATGTATGCTGTCTACAGCTAACATAGACAACAGCCCCCTTCAGCATGTCTGTGTGTATAGCTCTGACTAAATTTCCATTACAAATCTATCCTTTTTTCCAGGGCTTGGAAACTCAGTGGTGTAACTTTGCCCAGGGCAAATTTGGAATACAGGGAAAGAGGTTTCCACACAAACATTTCAGTTCAAGCATTTTAACATTATCAGCCTGTGGACAAACCAGAAGGCCTCAGTTAGGGGGCCATTTCACAGCTTAATGAAGCTGAGAAGAGAGTACCAGTAACTTACTGTTATCCAAATTCTATTTCTGTGATATATAAACTATGCCTGTCCTTGGTGCTTCTCTCATAAATCATCTGATCAAAGATAGAGTTGAGTTTTGCATTCTTATTCTCTACTCCCCCCCCCCCCCCCCCCCGCAAATTCTGTTCCTTTCCCAACCAATACCTAAACTGTAACTTCCCTCTCTTTGGCAAGCAGATATGTTTTTAAATTACAGGACAATTTATCTCAAATTTATGAGGGTATTCGAATATGACAGGAGAGACTGGGCATGTTTTCTGCTTTTATTTATTTTATTTTTTTAAAAAATGGCCCCTTAGCAGAGTAGCTTTCTTATTTCCTCCACACTTTTGACACAAAATTATAATCTGGAGGTGAAGAAATGTTATCAGGGTTACTACTGTGCAGTGGGTGCTCCATGAGGCACTTTGGCTTAATCTCGGTTTGCCAACTCCACACTAAAATCCTGGGGATTAGGGCATGGAGCCTGACGAGGAGAGAGACTTCAGCATTGAATCTACCCTCAAAAGCTGCCATTTTCTCCAGGGGAACTGATCTATGTAGTCTGGGGATCAGTTGTAATTCTGGGAGATCTGGCAACCCTGCATTAATCCATTCTGTGACCCAGTGAAGTGGGTAATGTAACTAATGCAATGAGAAATGTATTCACATATTATTCCATTAAGGTCGCTGCAATGAACATGACAACAACATCCAAGAAATCCAAGGCAAGAGCCAAAGCAAGGAAACTAGCCAAGGGTTTTTAGAAATCAGGATTGAAATTTATATGCATAACAAATTTTTCCAAATATTACATAACTGCAATACAGAAATTCAAATCTGAATAGTTGTCCAAGATAATTATTATTTCAAATTTAATAACTTAAAAAGCAGCACAGTTAGGAGAAAGTTCTACTGAAATCAGTGGGCCTTGCTTCTGAGTACACATGCAGAAGATCAGGGTGCTACTCTCCCTAGCAATTAGAGGCTTCATATTTCAAGACATTGCAGATGTTTTAACATTCCCCACCCCCAAAATGAATCTGTCTAGATTCTCTACTATTCACAGAGCTCTCTGATCATATTTTTGTTTCTCCTTGTCTTTCTAGCAAGGCCAGAACCAGAGTTCCTGGTGTCCTAGGCCATGCCAACACCCCTACCCTGGGCAGATCTGGGAAGGTAAGGTCAGGGAAGGGCGATGGCTCTTGGCTTTGAAGGTGGGAGTGGCAAGGTGTGCTCTCCTCAGAAAAGAGCACAGGCTGATGAACCGCTCTGAGAAGCTGAGAGTGGCCAGTGGCCTGTGCACTCCTCTGAGCCAACTGAATGCGGGCTCTGAGGAGTGCACATGCTGCTGCATTGCCCCGCTGCTCTCGGCTTCAAAGGAGAGAACGGCAGGGCATGGCATGCTTTCCTTCAACCCTGGCTTCCCGTACAAGGGAAGATGGACTTGGAGGAGAGCACATGCCAACCTACCAGTGTCAGGCTCCTGAGTCTGCGCTGGCCTGGTAACCCAAGACCAACTGGCCAGGGGGAGGGGTTGCCTAGCAGCACCCATGTGGGCCAGGTGGCACCCTAGGTATCCACCTACCTGGCCTACTCCCACGCACTGGCCCTGCTTCCTAGAGAAAATATAAACTGTGTAAACAACCTAGGTCATATGTATAAACAAAAATGGGTGCAAAAGAATTCTATTTTCAGAAAAGCCAGGGAGAAAATGAAAGGTATATCTCCTTACCTCTGCCATCAGCTAGACATCGGTTGTATCCCACAGGGCTGAAGTACTCAAAGACAAAGACAGCTACCGCAGATATTATAAGCAGCATTACAAACATCATCACCCACACATCAGCACTGAATGGCTCTGAATGGAAGAGGAAAAATTGGGTAATTCACAGCAATTCATACCATCCTATCACCAGGACATACAACCACACTTTCTTAAATGGAAGCCTGAGGGAGCCAGAGGCAAAAGCTATAGACAGAGCTGTGCTTTTTCTTTATATTAATACAAATATTAATTCTGTACAAAAAATCCAAAGTCTATACCAAGAAAAGGTGGATTATGTGACCAGAATAAATCATATAAATTGAACTTGATTTTCTTGTATTTTGTATAATTTATACTCATTCTATTTAGTCATGGGGAAGGCAGGGCACCAAAGTCTCATTTTCAGCCACTGGAATTCTGACTCAGCCACCACTCTGTCTTATAAGATTGCAACAGGTGCTGCCAATGCATTTGCAAAGCACGGCTCCACTACCATAAGGGCTAAATGCTAGTTTTTATTTAAAAGGAGCGTTGCAATGCACAGGAAACTTATCCACCACCATATTTTGCATTCTTGTTTTGTTGTACTGCAGGACCCAGTAATTACAGAGCCCTGCTTATAGACAGTGTAAGATAAGAAAGTTGGTTAAACAACTGGGTGCAAATGGATAGTTAAACCATTGAGTGGTCAAATGTTTTATTCACTTTGCTTTAGCAACAGATAGATGCACAGAAATTAAGCTGCATGAACAGACAAAGGATTGGATCCACATAGTCTGAAGAGTAAGCAGAAGGTACTTTGCCTGTGGGGGAAATTTCCATCAGATCTCTACCCCCAAGCTGCAATACATCGCTGCAGAGCATTCCAGAGACCCTTCAGGAGCAGCTTTTTCACAGATGCAAGTGACTGAAGTGGGAAGGGGGATATGGGATGTTGTGCCTTTGGAGATGCATTAGGGTTTGAAGTTTCATGTGCTAAATTTTTGCATAACAATCATGGTATAAGCTTTCCTGTGCACATGAAAGAGTATACCTTGAATAAAATGCTGTTGGTCTTGAAGGTGCCACTGGACTCAAACTTTGTTCTGCTGCTTCAGACCAACATGCCTGCTCGCCTGAATCTAAATTTCTGCATGCTAGACAACCAGAAAACACCAGATATCTCCCTTGCACAATGAAAACGAAGTGATATGAATAAATTCTCCAAATGTGCATAAAGTAGGTTCTCAACGGAATTTTGATCATTATAGTTCCCGTTTTGATAAATATCTTTGTCAAGAGATGCACATATAAATAACCTAAGAGTATTAAAGTAAACAAACAACAAGGTAGAAGCATCACTATTCAGCTAAAAATACAACTGCATTGCAATGGCTGGAAGTAAATGTATGCTGCCAGGACCGTACTTACTTCAGCCTTTACTCTGAGGCTCTCAAAACCATGTGTCAACTTCAAAAATATTTATTTTAATATTTCTTATCTCTGGAGCCTTGCATCCTCTGTAATGTACAAGACTCAGTGGTACATACTTCCTGCTTGGCCAGTAGCTCTCAATAAAAGTAGGCCCCACACACTTCATATAGACCTAGGCCGTTTTCCCACTCACGTTTTACTGGCGCCACGACCATCCTGACGCCGGCGAATCTGCCTGGATTTCGCAACAGAAGCGCCGGCGCTCCCAGAAGCGCCGGCGCTTTCCGTCGCTAAGCCAGCGCAAACGTTTTCCTGCATCTTTGCGATTTCCGTTTGCGCTGGCTTAGCGACGGAAGTAGCCGGCGCTTCTGGGAGCGCCGGAGCTTCTGATGCGAAATCCAGGCAGATTCGCCGGCGTCAGGATGGTCGTGGCGCCAGTAAAACGTGAGTGGGAAAACGGCCATAATGTAACACAAATGCTTCAAACAGAGAAGCAAGATTTAAAGAGGCAGTATCAAGTCATACAAAGCATGACAAATCATTTTGCTGACTGAGACCTCCTGGTTCTAAGGCATTAAACATGTGGATAAACCTGGCTTCTTGCTGCAGGAGCACATTTGGAGAATTTGTATTCATATAACTTTTGAGTGTTGAACAAGTCTTTACATATTCCTTGGAAGCCTGGAACTGTAATGGAACTTGGTGGTCTGGTTTATGTTACTCTGGCTATTGTATTTATTGGCAACAGTGTGTGTGTTACAACATGTTGATTTTTTCTCATAAGTATTACTAGTGTTCTGTGTATTTTTTTATGTGTTGGTGATATTAAATACATTGTTTTCATTATACAAGGGAGATAACTGGTGTTTTCTGGTTGTTTAGTTCTTCTCCCTCCCTGTCCGTTTTTTCATTATTTCACTATTTTTCACTATTGCTAAAGGCACAGAAGAAAGGCTGGTAAAAGAGATGTTCACCATAATTATTTTGATTTGGAAAAGTAAGGTAGGGGAAGCCAAATAAACTTGTTTGAACAGAATTAAACACAGCAAATTAATTGATAATTTAATTAAATGGAAACTGCTTTCATCAAGTAATCCCCAGCATCCTGTGATTCCTCAGAAGAAGCCTTTACCTAAGAAGGCAGAAGGTGAGACAGTCCCATTGCTTCGTGACACCATTACACTGATTCCTGTCTCAATGAAGGGCACAGAAAAGTCTACCACTTCTGAACGTTCTGCATTGATGGTGAGGGATCCCACTGCCATATAAGCTCGTTTGGCAACCACCTAAAGGAAAGAAAATAAATTGTTACAGTTTTCTGAATACAGATTTCATTCAGTTATTACTTTCTGTCATCATATTACATTCTAATAGCTGAGTTTAACCCAATCTGCAGATACCTAAATGTGTGAATAGGGGCTACACAGATTTTCCTGAAAACTTGGGGGACCTCCCAGGTTTGCAGAAAAATCTAATTTTTTTAAAAAAATACATTGGGGAGGTTTGTATCCCCCCTTAAAAATAAAAGCATTGTCTGTGCTTGAGCAGACGAAACACCTACCTCCTCCCCTCTCAGGGTGTGTGTGGCTTGGAGCTCTGAGGGTCCCAGTAGTCTCACCCTTGTTGTGTTGGTGAGGCTGGGAACTATGACAGTTCTGGCACTGTTGCCCTTAGTGGGGAGATTGTTGGCTAGGAGCTACAGTGGTCTTGGCAGCATTGCCACTTGAGGGGTGTGGCAGGGAGCCTCCCTGGTCTCAGCAGCATCCCTCTTGGTGTCTGGGAGAGGCCTGGAATCAGAGATGTCCCAGCAGCATCATTGTTGGGGAGGGGAAGGTTAAGAGGGGAACAGATCCCTCAGCAACTATTGCAGATCTCCACTTGTCTCATATCTAATAAACACATTAGATGCAGGTGAGTAGTAGGCTTCCCAAGTTTCTGCTGTGTGGGGAGTTTCCCCCGATTTCAGGGCCTCTAATCTGCTGCCCCATAATGGGCTGGTGGGGCAGCTCTACCCTCAAAAGCTCTTGTGCATCATGACATGCCTGATGCGATAATGTTACCCAGAAGTGACGTTATTGTACCAGGCACATCATGTGCACAACACTCTAGCAATCAGGTAAAAACTCCATGGCACCATAGAGTTTTTTACCTGATTGCTAAAGCATCATGTGTGCAATGTGCCCAGCATGATAACGTCACTTCCAGGTGATGTCATCATGCTGCACACACAAAGCAATCCCCTGCCTGGAGCCAGGTAAGACTTGGCAACCCTAATGGGTAGCCAGGTTGGTCTGAAGCAGCAGGAAAAAGTTTGAGTTTAGTGGCACCTTTAAGACCAACCTTGAATAAAACTTTGTTGGTCTAAAAAGTGCCACTGCACTCGAACACTGTTCATCTAATAGTCAAGTGTGGCCTCATCTACAGATTGGAGCCACACTGATATAAAGCAAATAGTTCTTTAAACTTAGAAACTTACAATTACATTGAGAGGTTTAAATCCCTCCAGAAAAAAAATCTACTTGCTCTGGTGATGGTGAGGGGACAGGGAGTAGTCCCAGCAGTGGAGGCTAGTAGCCACTCCAGGCCTGCTAAGGCAAGGGCATTGGGAACCACAGCAGATTTGGCACCTGAGGCTGAGGATCACAATGGGCGCACTGGTGTGTGGGGGGGGGGGTGTCAGGAGCTGCAGCAGGCCCAGCAGCATGACCAGGAGCAGCGCTGGTGACAGCAATGGTGAAGGGGAGCTGCAGAGGGCCTGGAGGAAGGTACAGGGGGTAAAAAAAATATTAAGAGTGTGAAGGGATCCCCTGCCAAGTGTTACAGGTCCCCACTTGTATATTCAAATTCTCAGCTCTGAAGATACTTAAATATGGAGATTGAAGCAGTGAACAGGCAAGATGGGTGTCTTTTTGATGTTGGTTCTTGTATGACATGAGAACCGGTTTGGTGTAGTGGTTATCTGGGAGAACCAGGTATGATTCCCCACTTCTCTACTTGCACCTGCTGATGTAACCCAGAGTCAGTCACAAGCTCTCACAGAGCTGTTCCTCTCAAGAGCAGCTCTATCAGCTCCACCTACTTCACAGGGTGTCTGTTGTGAGGAGAGGAAAGGAAAGATTGTAAGCCACTCTGAGACTCCTTCAGGTAGTGAAGGGTGGGGTATAAATTCAATCTCCTCTTCTTCTAGTATTGGATGTATATTGAATCTGTAATGGCCCTTGGATAATAAATGACTACTTGACCCTCCAAAAAAAGGGGGGGGGGTCTACAAACCCCCAAAATGCCCAAGGTTTGCAGAAAAATCTGAAATTTAAAAAAAAATCTTTTTAAAAATCAACACATTGGAGATTTAAAAACCTCAAATGATAAACACAGTACTTGCAGCTTTAAACAAAACAGATAAAACAGATAAAAATACTCTCAAGTGGCCATTGTTAGGCAACGGCATAGCCAGATAGTCCCAGCCTTGGTTTCTGTCAGAAAAAGTTTGGGGGAGGGGGCAGGACCCTTTCCAGAGTTACTTTGGTCTTTGAAGGAGGACCCTTCAGTGGTAGGACCATCAGGAACCACCAGATTATTTGGTACCACATGAGTTTCATGCTGCACCTAGAACCAACTTCTCACTGCTGCTCAACAGCCGTCACTCCACAAAAGCTAGCATGGTATAGCGATTAGTCTCAGACTAGGACCTCACATTCCCATTTTGCCTTGGAAACTCACTGGATTACCTTGTGCATCATTTACTTCACCAGAAAAGGCAGACTGGCCATAAGAGCACCAAACCTAGGCCAGGCCAGCCTTGTGCCAGAAGGGCTGAGGCCATCCCATCCAAGCTCCATACAAAGTGGAAAAGGTGGCACCAAGTCCACCTGAGGCAAAGAGGAGTAACTGCAGCCTGGTCTACTGGAGCCCAATGCAAGGCAAGATGGGTGCGGCAGTCAGCACTTGGCTCAGACTGTGCAATGTGGGTAGAGGTGCCAAGCTCAGCTTGGCATAAGGCAAGGCAGTTAGCTGTGCCTGGCTCTGTCCAACTCCTCATGAAGTGAGTCAGACAGTAGTGACTGGCTTGGCCCAGCCAAGTTCAAATGAGACAAAGCAGACAGTAGCATCCAGTCCCATGCAAGGTGAAGCAGGCGGTGGCATCCAGCTCAGCCCTTTGTGAGGCAAGACAGATGGGGGCGCCCAGCTTGTCACAGCTGAGCCCCATATGAGATAACAGAGGTACTCAGTCTGGCTGAGCCATGTGTAAAGAGAGTGAAGAATGGCCCAACTGAACCACCTGCAACATGATGGAGGCAGCACCCAGCCCACCTGAGAGGAAAGTTGCACCTGGCTAATTGGTTATGCAGGTCTGACTCTTCTTCCCTCCTGAATTGGGAGGGCAGGGTAGGGTCAAGCAGACTGCCTCTTCCCATCTCCCACCCTACTTTGATAGACAAAGGCAGTGCATGCTGGAGAGGGGTTCTTTCCCAGTCTGCCCCTGCTCATACGGTGGTTCTAAGGATAAAACAGAGGAAAAGAAAATTATGCAAGCTGCTTTAGTTCCCAGTTGTGGGAAAGGTGGGCTATAAATGAATAAATGCAGCTGAAGATGGAGGATCAGGTAAAAGTCAGATCGGTGGGTGGGTGGGACTGGTAAGGCGAGAACAAAGAAGGGAAGGATGTAGAATAAGGGTTTCCATGTGGAGGGAGCGAGGAAATAGTGTGGGAAGATAAGATGGGAAAACTGAGTCCTCCTGACAACTCTTTGCAGGTTCCCCAGTGTGCAACTGTACTGGCTTTGGCAACTGGCACTCCGCAAGTGGGCTATAGTTTTCTGAGTAGAGGATGCCAGGGAGAGTGTGAAAAACTGAAAATGGGGAGGAGAAAGAGGCAGGTTGGTAAATGGATGGAAAAGAAAGAAGGAAGCAGGAAAGGGGAAGAGGCTCCTGGAGCTTTCAAGAATGAAAAGGGGAAACGGGGAGAGAGAAGGAAGAGGAAAATGAGATGTATCCCAGGAACATCCTTGCAGGTTCCCGCTTGTATATTCTAAGAGCCAACCTGGCCAAATCTAAGGATAGTTATATCAGGAGACTGTAGCTGTGAACAGACAAAGTGGATCTTTCAACAAATCTGAAAAATGCCTCAGGTTTGCAGAAAAATCTAAAAATAAATGCATGGAGAGTTAAACAAAAAAAACAAATGGTAAAAAGGAATGCATGAAGCTTTAAGGATTTGATGCCCTCAGTGGCTGTTGCTAAGTAACCACAACAGTATGGTCAGCATTCCAGGCTTGGTTTCTCTCAGTAAAAAGGAGGGAGTGGAGACAGCTCCCGTTCAGGCCTCTGAATACTTCTTTTGCATAGAAAGATAAAACACATATGTATCTACTTTACAACACAACCATGCTAGAAGGAGACTTTTTAAAAAACAAAAGTTGGGAATAACAGTCCCCATAAAACCAGCAAAGGGGAAGGTTAGGGAATTGTTTTTTGGCACCCCTGGGAGAAGGAAACACACATGTACTATATAAATCACTGACCACCATTTGCATCATTATGCATCTCTCTTTGCCTTGACACCAAGGTTAATAAATACAGCTCCTACAAGAGCTATGAAAATAAGGAGGAACCCTGCACCGCCCTTTAATTCCACCCCTCCTTCCAGTGGCTCTCTCATATCTTGTGCTCTCTTCCCCCCTCCCCCCTCCAGGTCTCTGGGCAACCTCTGTGGTGAAGGTGAAGAGCTTGCAAGCCTGCCTTTCTCTCCCTCCTTCCTCACTTCACACAGGGCAGAAACAGTCAGCTACCTATGGGTCAGCACTCAAGCTGACTGATGTCCCAGTGCTAAGCACACTTATTTGCGAGTAAGCCTGCATTAAATTCCTCCTTGACCTCCAGGATCTGCACAATATGCGTGAAATAGCCGCACGTGGCTCCCGAGTCACAGTTTGGCCACCCCGGTATGGATTTTGTCATTACTTTATAATTATATAATTGTTTTATTTTATACACTGGATGACATTGAAACACGAGGCATAACAGAAGTTTTAAAAATAATTATATAAAATGAATGTAAGTGATGAGAGATTTGCTTCATGTTAATTCAAATAAGAGTATTTTTAAGCCACAAATACTGATAAGCAAATTCGCAAAGTAATATCCGGTTCATTTCTACTTTCAGGGACAAGAAATCAACCAGATGTAGGGGGGGGGGGAACCTTCTTATTCTAGAAGTAAGCATGAGGTAAAAGCAGACACCTTTCATGTCTTACCTCGCCTATCATTCCATTCCATGTTCCATTAACCTTCTTCCCATGTTTGCCATTGGTTACCAAATAAAGGTCATAGGTGAACTTGACAAACTTGGAGATTTTCTTGAGAATATCAATACAAAAACCTTTGCAGCATTTCTTGATGTAGGCAGTTTCCTCATCTGTCTTGTTCCTAACCAATCACAACAACAGAGGATTACGCCAAACTAGTAAAATATTTAACATTTGAATTAAATATATGATTCCATTTTCCTTGGTGCTTTATGCAAATATTTGTATTTTTACTGAGAAATTCCATACAAATCTTCAAGCCAAAATCCCTTTCCCTCCCTCAATTCCTACTTTGTTTAACCTTTCTATCCTAGAAGAAATTGAGCATTACAAACAATTTTTAAAATTCCTCTGGTGTTTTGTGGTGTTTGTAAATGAAATGCTAACTTACAACAAAAATTTGCTTGAGAAAATGTTGATCCATAGTTGTTATGTGCTGAATTTACTGCTTCACAGTAGCTTTCGCGGGCATCCAAGCAACCGCGGGAAAAGCTATAGACCCTGATAGATTTGAACTCAGAACAGCAACCAATGAGTGGCCTTGGCGCAAAACTTGACTGCTGTTATTTGGTATGGGAATCGGGTGTGTGTGTGTTTTTATGACATGAATATAAACGGGGTCTTGGCCCTGCTATGTTGTCTTAGTGTGTAGTTGCCAATAAAGCATGTTCCTGGTTGAACTCCTACATGTTGAACCCAGTATTTAACAATAGTAGAATTCAGAATTGTAGAAAGCCTTCCTTGTTATTCCCAGCTTTTCCCCCATAGCTGTCCTTATTTCCTTTCTTATACATCCATCAATTAAACAAAAAACCTGAAGCAACTGATGGTAAGTAGTTTCTTGAGCCAAACTAGTCTGGACATTGTGCTAGCGATGAGCAGTAATGTGGCTAGCCTGAGATAGTCCAGTGGGCTTTGCTGTTCAGCATCAGGGGAAAGCATGCTAAGAGAAATCAGCTAGAGAAAGGTCCTGTTGACACCTACTCGGTCACAATTCTTTTTTGGCATGGGACAGTGTTTCTCATACAGGTACCACTTAATGGGTCCACATTTTCCACAATAACAAATGGTGCTTCCTCTAGGGTCACTATGCTAAGGTGATCATCCTTCCGTTCCTCGCGGTCAGGGTAGAGCTCAGAACGAGGCCACACATAATACTTCATCTTGAGCCGCTTGTCCTTCCACCATCCCACCTGAAGAGAATAAGAAAAACACACAGAGAGATCACAGCTAAAATATTCCTCCTAAATTACAATCCACCAAGATCACTTTAGCAGAGATGCAGGAAAAACAATGATAAAACCAGAATGTCTAGGAGACAGTGATGTTACAGAGATACTAATCCACTGTAAAAAGAGGATATTTCATTAACAGGCACTGTAAAAACAATATCCAACAGGGTTTAGGAAAATATTGGCAATAGTATAAAAATATTCTTTTTTTGATGACCAGCAGATCATCGACTGGCAGGCAGATCAGTCGATGAGCTGGATCCTTACCCCATGCTGTGCCTTGACTTACCACAGCTGTAACGAATAAAGTTGTGGCCAATTTTATTCCACTCTTTCTGAAAAAGAAACCAGTGTGTGTGTGTGCTATTTCAACTGAAACTGTAAATTAGACTAGTATTTGTGGGTATATAGAGGAACTGCTGTCTTGGGTGCTGTAGAAAGGCTTAATGGAATTTTAAAAATAAATACATTTAAACATTGGAAAAGTTCTACTTTTATGTCAGTTTCCTCCATCTTTGGTGGATGTGCTTATTTGTGCACCATTACTGGCTATAAGTTGTGCCTGTAATTGAAGCTATCACTGGTTTTAAGTTACCAAATGAAGCACTACTGATTCTACTGAATTATTTCATATTGATTATCAATCTACTACAAATTGTTGATAATAAGTCTTTCAGTGGCAGCTAGAATTGTGAGGGACAAATATTGGAAGAATTAATCAGTCCCAACAATCCAAGAATGTCTTTGTTAAAGCAGTGGGCATTGCAAAAAATGAACAAACTTACAGATAAGGTTCGTAGAAAATTTGGAAGAAAATCCAGTTATGTTTGCTCACAAAATTGACTTAATTTCTTAAAAAAAACTTTATTGAAACAGACAGAACTATCTTTTTGTAATAGCATAGATGATATTGTAGTTTTTTTTTAAAAAAATCAGAATAATTTTAAAACTGATCTGTATAATATTGCTGTTAATAAAACAACTAAAACAAAAAAAAATCAAATATAAAATTTCCAATCAAAATATATTTCTAACATAATAGTTATATATCTTTAATATCTACTAATTTACGAAGATTGCTGTAGAACTGTCATCAAATATTTTAAGTATCAAGTCTGCTGTTACAAACAACAGTCTTTTAACAGGGAGTAAAATTTTCATTTTGTGCAATGGTGTGCATCTGTTCTGAGTAAATATGGGTCGTCAACAATTGTCAACTTGGCTGACACATGAGTTCCAAATATTTATCTGAAGGGATCTAGAAAATAAACTTCTCTTTTTTCTGTGAATGTAATCAAAAGCCCCTCTCCCCTCCCCACATTATGGCCTTCAGTCAAAGCAAACTGACAGAAGAGGCAGTGGACTGGGGAAACTTTGGTTGCTCACACTGTACCCATCTCCTGTGGGCTTCAGTTCCTTTATGCTGTCAAGGTCTCTATCTTTGCTAATCGTATGCTTTATAATAATCTTTTGCTTTATAACATTACTATTAATAATAGTTATTAGTAGAGGAAAATTTAGAACATTCAAGAAATTTATGGTATTCTGAATCTGACAACATCTAGGGCCATCATTAAGTAGTATTGCTTCTGTTAAAAACTTGATCTGATTTGGTTGTTTTTTAAAGAGACAAATAAAACATACGTTTCTAGTTGAACTTAGTGAATAAATTATTTTGAGAAACAAAAAATTAACTCAGAGAGCACAATAATCTTCTTACGCAGTCAAAAGGGTATGTGATTTTCTGCCCTCAGCAGAGTTATGTCAACCCCATAACAATTACAAGAAATGTAATGCTGCCTTTTCCTAAATATTGTATTTTTAAAGGTCAGTTTTAAAGGAAGCCACAGGCCTTCCTTTGCAACACCCAAGCAAGGCTGTTAATGATAGGATGTTTTGGAGGCCATTAATTCATAGGATTGCCAGAGATCAGAAGTGACTTAACGGTGCTTAATACACACATGTGCGCATGCGCACACAACATTAGTAAAAATTCCCTTATTTATTTGTTCCTTGCACCTCTTCAAATATGATCAAACAAACATACTGTTCTGTCCTCAGGCCTTAGGATATTTATGCTCTTGGTTTAGTTGGGATAGGGGCAGAATCATCTAAAAAGGCATGATAGAGATTTATAAAAATTATGCATTGTGCAGAGAATGTGAGAGTCACTGAATTCAGAAGTGCTTCCTTCTCCACAAGAATGCCCAAAGAAAGAGAGGGCAGATGTATCTAAGAATATGGTACAAATGTTGCAGAAGCATGTTCAGATCTTGTGTGTTGGTAAAGGAATGCATTAGCATTTCGAACAGGCAGAGGCTAAGTGCATATCTGAGTCTATAAAATGTATACTGTAGTGCAGATATTCATCACAACATTTGCCTTGGATGACTGGGTGGGAAGAAACCTTTCCTGTATTTTGCAAGCGATAATGCATTTGCATGGCAATGAACGTAAACATGCATCTCTTGCTCATTTCAAAACAAAGTTGCAGAGGGCAGCCATATTGATCTGTAGAACAGCTAGATTCAAGTCCAGTAGCACGATAGAAACTAGCAAGATTTTCAAAACTTCCTTCATCAGACATGACATCTGACAAATGGAACTCTTGAAAGCTTATACCCTGAAAATCTTGTTGGTCTCTTAGGTGCTACTGAACTTGAACCTTTTCTAAACGTGTTTTTGAAGGGCAGCTCTCTGAGGACAGATTTCTGAGGACAGATCTCTGAGGACAGATTTCCGAGGAAATGGGAAAGGGGAAAATCTAAAGATGGGGCTATTCTCAACAGAATTTAAAAGGCACATGTTTGTTCTGGCAAAATGTAAGATTTCAGATTTCAGGTAAGGCTATATAAAATAAGATTTCTAGAATTCTCTACAGATTTTGATTTACAGATTTTGAGTAAATTACTACTGACATGGGTCTCATGCTGCACTTTACCACTGGTAAATCCCTGTGCATTTCTAAGAAATCACTATTGAAAATCCAGCAATGTCCTGTTTAATAAAGTATTAACCAAATGCTCTTTCATAGAATATGTGAGAATGTGTGTAAGAGTGTGCCACTTTTCCTGCTTTTCTTCCCAACTTACTTGCATAGGCTATTTTCACTACTCTTTCACCAAAAGTATAAGATCTGAAACAATTGATTGGCACAAAATAGTCAAGCACAGTTACAGGCTCAGTGATTAATGACTGCGTAGATTTAACATCATGAATTCTGAGAGAATCACATCAGTGCCCCCTTGTGACAAGCCCTTTCTACCAACCGAGCCTCTACCACACAGCTTCTTATGATTTGGGGGAACTGTGTTTGTTTTGAACTGTAGTTACAAGATGCAATTAGGGTAGCAAGTATAAAGGTTTCGGGTTTGCTCCCATGAGCTAAGTTTTGTGATGACCAAAAAGGACATAGATATCACTAAGGCAAAAGTTTATGTAAATAACAAAGAAAATTTATTTATTTACAGGTTGGTTTTAGAGAACAGATCAGCAACATTGGTCTCTAGATAGTCAAAGGAAAAGCCTAGCTAAGGCACATCAATTTCAGCTAGTTATGACTTCTGAGTGTGGCCTGAATTCTCTTTAATATATTCAGGTAGAAATAGACTTTTACTGACTAGCCACTAGTTGGGGTCCTTTCACACACCCAGGATTCCACCCACAAAAGTGTGCCCTTTCCCAAGAGTCAAACTTAAGGGAATGAGATCTGTTCATCACCAGAGACAGGTTTCACAACTGGATACTCTATCTTCTTCCAGAGGTAGAATGAAACCTGTCTGCCATGCTACCAAGTAGAGTTACCCTTCAAACTGTCTACTCTTTTGCTGAAGCAGACCCAGAACTATCACTGCACTCTCCCTGAGGGAGATCTGAACTGACTGCTGCTGTGCTTCCCTCTAACATTCCATTCATCTGAAAGGTGACCAGATTCTGGAGGAGCACTCTCTTAGGCTCAGGGATGACACAGCTGAGTGGCTGTTTCACCTTTCAGGGGATATAGTAACTTGCTCAGCTCTTAACTTTTCCCAGACTCCAGACTCTGTTGGTTTTAAAATTACCACTGGTCTCAGATATGTTATTAATAGTTGTGTGTATACCCTTGTGGCCTGAGTATACCAGAAGATGAATGGACACAAATCTGAAATCAAAAGATTCACAAAGCTGAGCAGCCTGTTTTACTGCAGCATCATTTCAGAAACCAACTGGAACGGGAAACTACTGCTGAATTCAGGGGGAAAATAAGAGCTGGGCAAGTTATTATGTCCACTAATATCTCTATTAAGACTTGGGGATTCCTGTGTCTGGAGTATTTTTGTGCTGACTGGTCTCTTGGCTTTGTTATGACAGATAGGAATCCTTCTTTCCATGCCAGGACCAAGAACTAGAATAAGTACAGTGAAGTGACAGGTTCGCAAGCTAGTTGCTTTTAAAAGAAGACTAGAGGTGATATTCGTGCGACTTATTGCCACATAAGTTAAAGTTCCCCTTGAGCAGCCTTAACTACTCAGAAGCTTCTTTTAAGACCCAAGTGTCCTGTCCTGTATTTGATTAAGTGATCTTTGGCTCATTAAAGCTTATGTTGGAATAAATGTTCTTAGTCTTTAAAGTGCCACTGGACTCCTGGTTTAAGGCAGCATAGTATTCTCATATTTATTTGCTATGCGCCCTGAATCAGTTTTCAAATCATTCAAGTTGGTTTGAATATTTTCATTTCTCAATTGAGCTAAATGTTTAATCTTAAATCTCTCCTGAAAAAATTCTTAAAAATATACTAAATCAAGCCAAGTGAAAGGGAGGTGCTGTGGTTCAGTGACAGAATAACTGCTTGGCATGCAGAAAGTTCCCATTTCAATCTCCAGCATCTCCAGTTAAAAGGATCAGGTAGTAAGTGATGTGAAAGACCTCAACCTGAGAAGAGAGAATACTGACTTTGATAGCACAATGGTCTGATTCAGTATAAGGCAGCTTCACATGTGTTCACATCTTGAATCATTCACAAGACTATTTTAGCTTGTACAAATCCTGAAGACCAGTTTATGCTTATCTCAGCAAATTAAAAAATAATCATGAGAATGTACCCTACATGACTCGATACCTGACTCAGACCCAACACCCTGTTCTGTGTGACTCAAGCTGTACTTCACAGTTCCCAGTGGAGACAGTTTTCAGCCAAGCAGAAGCCCCTGCTGGCAGCATGTCTGCTATTTTTTCATGCTTCAATCTCTGCTATCAAAGGAGCACATTATCAAGGAGGTCAGCAGACAACTGAAAGAGCAGGTGGAGAAGGAGTATGTAGAAAATCTGTTTACAAACACTTATGGTAATTAATTAACCATGTTGGTCAAAGGCGATTAATATTGGTGGATGCTTCACCTGCAGAATTAATTAACAAGAAAAGCATTCCTTCACAAGCTTCAAGTTCACCTTTCAACAGCACCTGGCAAAGTGTCTCTTTTTCACTACACCTGCTGAACAGGTGATGGTTATTAATGGGCTTTAAATTTGGCACAAACATGAGAGCTACAGAACTGAAGATATTACTGTTTCTTTCATAGCCACATAGTGTAAAATAATGATTTTTTTAAAAAATGTCTTCAAGAATAGTGTCATTATTTACTTATCATGCCTCACTTCCTTAAATAAAACAACCAATTCCCCAAACTGAATTCCCTAAATCACCCCCAGACTGGGCGTTTATGCATCTCCTGCCATTTTGTTAAAATGTCATTAATTATAGGTTTCTTTACTGCTACATTTGCATGCTTTCTGCAGCTACTAAAACCTTGCTCTCTGACCTAATTATCCTGAAGAGGTTAACAAGGTAAATGTTAAAAGCTTCTATGTTTAGCACAAGAGGTCAGAGCTTGATGGCACAGAAGCAATAAGGGCTATGTGAGTTCATAAATGATGGGCTCTTAAATTATTCTTGATGTCGTATGGTGCTTTTTGGCAAGCAAGCTCACAGTTATTCCTGAAGACAAGCCACGTGTTTTCCTGTGCAGGGAAAAGCAGCTCTTCTAAGTGGGGGCAAACATGAGGATTTAATTTATATCAGAGGATGTGTTGGATATTTTCCTATGATATATTGTGTGGTTCAACTTCACACACATGATCAAAGAGCACAGGTGTAAATTAATACTGCCAATGTTATTTGATCCTCTACATCTCATTGATAGAGTGCCATGAATTGTGATAAAGCAATTTTCCTCAGAGCTTCTTCCTCTGTGTCTGGGGGAAGGGGTCACTACTTTTTTATTGCATTTAAAATGCTTTTTCTACCTGTGTTTGCCAGGGAATGAAACAGACAGTCCATGCTTCTTCAGAAATGTAATTTGTTAGCAAAGACCAGAGCTTTTTTTTCTCGGGTAATGTGGTGAAACGAAGTTCCAGGACCTCTTTGTGGACAAAAAATTCTCAAAAAAAGTTTACAACTTCATGAGGGGCACCTGTGTTTCTCCTTCATTTCCTTCTTGAGAGTTCTAGCACCACTTTTTTCCAGAAAAAAAGCCCTGGCAAGGCCTATTTCTCAACAACTGCCAAATTCAATGTCCTATATCAGTCAAATGCAATTGTCTTGTTGGGTAAACCTCAGCACTTAGGGTTGCCAGCTCTGGAGATTTTGGGGGTGGAGTCAGAAGAGGGTGAGGTTTGGGGAGGGCAAGGACTTCAACTGAGTATCATGCCATAGAGCCTTCCAAAGTGGCCAATTTCTCCAGGTGAACTGATCTCTGTTGCCTGAAGATCCATTGTAATTCCAGGAGATCTCCAACCACCACCTGAAGGTTGGCAACCCTACCTGAGGACCCTTGCTGTGCCTCTGAAAACTTTTGAGGCTATTGTAGAGTGGAAATGTTCAGGTAAAACGCACAGGAAGTAGCTGGTGGGGCTAAAAAGTAACTGAGGAGCAAAAGATTTACTATGGTAAAGAGATTAAAAAATGCTAAGAGATGGTGAGTAGAGTATGATGTAGAAGCTAGAAGGGGCATGTGGAAACTCACAGCCTGTGTAATTGACCAAATGTCAAATGAAGACTGGGTAAAGAGGCTTGAGTCTGTCCTCAGTTATGATCATGGATCAGTTAGTGTTAGATAAAAATGGGCAAGGTAGTTTACTACTTGCCTGTAGGCTCTACGGTACAAATGACATATTTGGCACACATCAGAGTTGATTTGCACTAGTATCTCAATTAATTATAAAGCTGTACCCATAATTAATTCATGTAATGATTTAATAACAGGATGGAAGCCAGCAGTTCTCCCCACCATTTTCTCTTACTCTTAATGTTTAAATTTGTCCATGCCTGCATTAAATACAGAAGCAGTTTCAAATTTGGGTGAATGTTCGATTGTAGTTTAAAGGAGAGTGTGAACTTGATGTATCATAGGATTCAGGGCTTTTTTGTAGAAAAGGTTCAGCAGGAACTCATTAGCATATTAGGCCACACTCCTTGACATCACCATTGTTTCACACAGTGCTTTTTGTAGGAAAAACCCAGCAGGAACTCATTAGCATATTAGGCCACACCCCCTGAAGCCAAGCCAGATGGAACTGCATTCCTGTTCAAAAAAACGCCCTGATAGGATTAGGTGGGAGGCATTTATTACTCCTTAATGTGGTTCCTGGATAGTGTTTATTTCAGTTATCACACAAACACACAGAAACACACTGAATATATACTATATCTAGCCTTGGCTTAAACATCTACTGACCAAGTAAGTCTGTGTTTCATAATCAACAGGTGGTAGCAGCAGCAGAGACAGAATTTGTTTCTACTGCCTTATAAAAAATCCAGTCTTCACTCATAGCTCAAAGAATCTGCATTGTACAGGGTTGTCTGTGCATACAGTACGTGTCCAGGCATGTAATTCCATGCCTAATGATTTCTTCTCCTTGGCTTTCTTCTTGAATGATTTTTTTTTTTTTTTTGCTGAGCTTTCTTTTCCCTCACTCAGTTTTTTAAAAAAACATGTTTTTAGGAGGAGAGGATCTTGCCAGTCTGCATCATGGCCTGAAAGACAGCTTAATGCTATTACTGACTAGAAGAGTAATGAATTAGGTTGCTATACAAGAGAGGTATCTAAAACTCACTAAACACTCACTAAGGCAAAGGAACAAATTTTTTGTTCTGGGCTCTTTTGGGATTGGATACTGATAGGGGGCTTAAAACTGTAAACTAGCAGAAGACTGGAATTGTAGATGCTGAAAATGGACCTGTTATACTGGTTGTGAATGCATCAGGATTAGGAGGGGAGGTTATGCATAAAAAGAGACGGCAATTTTTATTGTTTCAAGTAATCCAAACCAATTGAAGGGAATGAGAAAACCAGGGCGGGGGGGGGGGGGCAGCCAGAAAACTCTGCCTTTCTATTACTTGTACCAGTTCTACCAGTAGAAAGTGTTATTTTTATTCCTGTAAGTATGTTAATCAGCATATTTACACCTCCTCTGTTGTGAAAAAAAATTCTACAAATGAAAACCCTGGCCTCCAAGCAATAATCTTTGAAACTGAACTGCCTAACACACATTATTAGATACAGACACATACAGGAACATGAATAAACACACACTACTATAAAAATGGAAGGTTAGGCTGTTCAGCCATGAGAATAAGTCTGAAAGTAGGGATTAGACATTTCCCCACTCATGAGACTGATTTTGGGGTAATTTTCAGTCTTTCTGACAAATGTCATACAGATTAAAAACAAACAAAAATAAATGGAATAAATTGGCCCCAAGTTTTAAGTCGCCTTAAATCAAAAGGAAAGACAGGGTATAAATATTTAAATAAATAGGATAATAATCTCTTCTGAACAGAGAAGTCCTATGTGCGATGATTATCAGTAAATATGATAGAAATAAAGTTATGCCTGCGCTAGAATCCCTTTAGTGTACAAATGTTTACAGACACACTTTTCAGCATTTTATGGTCACATCTACTACATGTTTCTACCTCTCACATACAGTGGATGCCCTTTGCATGTACAACATCAGCTTCTGCATGTACAAAAACAAACACAGACTGTCAGAGGTTTCTTTGTCTTGGTCTTGGTCTAGAAGCCCCTTTGTGGGACACTCTAGCCATGACCAAGAAATGGAAGATACAGCTTACCTTCTGCAGTGGCCATAGCAGTGGCACCAATGGAACATAAACTCTATACAACCTTAAGCAGAAGTCCAGCAGCATCGTTAAAACTAACTGAAATTTATTCCATTTATACCATTACATGCATCTGACAAAGTGAGCTCTGACTCACGAAAGTCTATACCAGAACAAATTTTGTTAGTTTTCAAAGGGTTGCTGGAATTCCATTTAATTCTCTCCCTACCCTATAAGCAGGCCTCGGATTCAGCAGGAGCTCATAGGAGCACAGCTCCTAAATCTTTCTGTGGGTTTCCACTCCTCCTCCCCATCTTGCCCATCGAATAGTAGATGCAGCTGCATAACAATTCCTGGATGAGCTCCACCACCTATTTTTCTACAAAGCGACCCCTGCCTATAAGTCTCATATTGCCTAGAGTGCCCACTGCAGTAGCTGCTGTGTAAATGAAGGAAGAGGAGGAAGCAGAGACTGGATTTATATCCCAGCCTTCACTTGGCATCTCAGAGTAGCTTACAAACTCCTTTGCCTTCCCCTCCCCACAAAAGATACCCTGTGAGGTAGGTGAGGCTGAGAAAGCTCTCCAAGAACTGCTCTTGAGCAGAACAGCTCTGAGAAAACTGTGACTGACCCAAGGTCACACAGCAAGTGCATGTGAAGGAATGGATAATCAAATCCAGTTCCCCAGGTTAGTAACTGTGCACTTAACCACTACACCAAACTGGCTTTCCTATAAACACAGTTCAAATAGCAGAATGCACAGCCTAGTGTGCTTCAGAGAAGAATGATTTGTCCCAATGAATGTATTGAGCAGAGCATCCCTCTCAACATCAGCCTAGTTAGAGGGAGATCCTTTCACATATGCTTACCTCACTTAATGCATGGAACCAAATGGGAAGATGGAATGTGGAAGAAGGAATATGGAAGAAGGAGACAAAAGGGGGAAAGAGCTAGAATCTTCTCCAAAAACCTTCACCTCAGCTCATCAAAGTATTAAGTTTATAGCTGGAATCCAATAACACTAGAGGTACTGTCCCAATGCAAGAGCTTGGTTATAACCTAGGGGAGCAGAACATTGGCCTACAGCTGGGTTTCTGTGGTTGTGAATTTTGCGGCTAGAGCAATTATCTACTTTTGAGCGTTTGTTTAAAAAAAAAAAAAAACTTGGTTCAAGCCCTGCTTTCTACCTCTTTCTCCCACATTATGCAAGAGCTGGAAATGCGTCTTCAGCAGTAGGTGGACTGCCTTGACAAGAAAGTGATTCTGGCACCTTCCTCTTGTCAATGAGGAACTGAGGGCAGCCACTCATCTTGAAATATTGGGCTTTTGGATCTGATGGCCAAGCCTCCAAGTAAGCTAGTGTTCTGATGCCTCTCATTTTACAAATTGAACACTGGCTGCAAATAGACTATGGCCTTTAAAGGCCTTTTCAGATGATGTTCAAGGTCTTATTATTGTAAATTCTGAAGTAGTGCCAGCCCCAATTTAATGTCAGTGCCCTCCACACCATATAATAAAGGAATGTAGGCACTGTATCCTCTTCCTCCACTGCCACCAATAGGTTTCTGTAATACTGTTGTAATCACAAACCCCTACGCATTCATAAAAACAACAAACTTGCAAAGGAAAGTATGTCTTCACAGTACTTGAACACTGGTTTTTGAATGAGGGGGAAATTCAGTTTCAAGAAATAATTTCTATTCCCTATGTAGAAACTTTATTCCATAGGAAAACCTTGTAACAGGTTTTTCTTGTTCTGATAGGTTACCAAAGGAATCTTAACCATGGTTTGAAGCTAGCTAGCACATCTAGGAGTAACAAGGTAAGACCTGATCATGATTAATGTCAATGCCAGTGCAATGTTTAAATCCTGTCATGGCAGGTCGGAAGAATTATATTGTGATGCCATGCATGGGCAGTTACACCTGCAATCTTTTTTTGTGGAAATTCACAAATATCTCTTTATGAATAAAAGCCTGCAAATATAATAGTGCAATTTAATTAACTGGGTTAAATATATACAAATGTTAACATCTCAAAGAAATATTAAAAAGATGTATCTACACCTGGTAGAAGGAGAAGGTGAAAAACCTACAGCCTGGGGAAGAGAAAGAGTAACTAAAAGGCTACCAGTGGGCCCATTTGCAGGGAGCGCATAATAAAAATTTCAAAAAACAAAATTAAATATATAAAGACAGGGAAGTGTTGGCAGGGAAGGGCAGTAAATAAGAGAGAGGAAATGAAACCAAATTAGAGAAACCCCAAACAAAAGTGGCAGCAAGTGGAATATGGAGGAAGCAGCAACAGGTAGATAGATCCAAGTGGGCAGCCGTGTTGGTCTGAAGCAGTAGAAAAAAGTAGGAGTCAAGTGCACCTTTAAGACCAATGAAGTTTTATTCAGAATGTAAGCTTTTGTATGCATGCATACTTCTTCAGATGAGGGGAAGTATGCATGCAAACAAAAGCTTACATTCTGAATAAAACTTTGTTGGTCTTAAAGGTGCCACTTGACTCCTACTTTGTTCTACAACAACAGGTAAAGGTAGTCCCTTGTGCAAGCACCAGTCGTTTTCAACTCTGGGGTGACGTTGCATCACGGCGTTTTCACAGCAGACTTTTTTATGGGGTGGTTTGCCATTGCCTTCCCCAGTCATCTACACTCCCCCCCCCCAGCAAGCTGGGTACTCATTTTACCGACCTCTGAAGGATGGAAGGCTGAGTCAACCTCGAGCTGGCTACCTGAACCCAAGCTTCCGCTGGGATCGAGCTAAGGACTGCAGTACTGCAGCTTTACCACTCTGTGCCACGGGGCTCTTCAAAGCAACAGGTAGTTCTTTGTTAATGAAAGAATGGGATGGGATGAACTTGTACTTATGGAAAAAGTGTAGAAGATGCTTACATTTTATGGTCAGCACTAAATATCTTTCAGAAGAAAGTGCAGTTCTGTCCCATAAACACCAAGTGGAGAGGCTGGTTATGCCACAGCTAAAGTTAAGCACTTTTAAAGTTGCTGATTTCAATTAGATAAGCATGCATCCACATGGATTCCACTCATTATTTATGTCACCTTGAAGAAGCCACTTAACCTGTCTGTCACTCATTTCTTCATCTTAAATTGAGAACAGTGATTCCCAGCGCATCAAGGCTACTCTGGTCATGGTTAATGCATCAAAATAGGTGTCTTGAATGACAATAACCTAGTTAACCACTTCCCGATTTTTCAGAAGAGTAATGCTGTGCATTTAATGCAGATTAACAATAAGTTTGTGTGTATACATATAAGTAACTTCATGTAATTCTGTGGCTGCTAACAGACCAGCACTTTGGGCAGACTCAGAGACGCCTCTGAAATCGACCCAAAGAATCCCTCCACATGCAAACATCTGCCATTCATCCTTGTCCTGTACTCACCCCGTCCTCCAGCCTCCACAGTGCAACTGAAAAAGCTACCACTTCTAAAGTGGTAACAAATTTTTGAGCCTCATGCCAGTCACCTCCTTGGCGTCTGGAAGTGGAAGGGTGCAAGCAAGGCACCTTGGCAGTGTGAAACCACCAAGCCTCCCCAAGTCGCATCCAATTTTAAAAAATTAAATATGTTCAGTGTGCATGAGCACACATATGTGCATGCATGTGCTCTTATGTGTGCATGAGCTCTTACGTGTACACATGCACATGACTACTGAAAATGTATGGGGACAGGAATGGTGCACAATGGCCATCTGAACATGCCCATGTCGCTCCATGGACAGGATGGGACAGCTTGCTGGGGAGAGTGTGGAGGCTTCAGGATGGCTTTTTTTGAACTGTCCCAATTTGGGATACCTCCCAACAGCCCCAAAATGCTCATCTGTTATCAGCCTTCAATTTCTTTTTAGAAGCTAGATATTTTCAGAATTCATTTTGAAAATATTTCTAGCTTTTGTTTTCTGCTTTTTTGCAGGAAAAAATCTTGAAAACAGCAATCTATTATGCCTTAATTAAGACTCAAAAACACATAGGCATTTAATGTATATTTTGATTTCAAATTCTCTAAGCCAGGTGCATGATTTTGAAAGCTTTAAGATATTGTTTAAATATTTTTACTTGTGCCAGAATTCTGCAGACACCAAAAGGTTCAGGAAGATGAAGGAATTGTTTCACCAGCCAAATGTCATTGTTGCTTTTGTGCCATGTGCATCTGTGAGCAAGTATTTTCACAGTGAACATTGTGTATGTTCACCTCAAGGACAGATAGCTACCACCTTCCGCCATCAGCATCACCATCCGCATCAGCTCATCTCACTTCTAGGGAGGGAGGTCACTTAGGAGAGTACACAGGGCAGTTCTAAAACCTCTCATCTCTCTGTTGGGTTCTTTCAACCTATTTATGCCATTTATCTTTAGATGTTCGGGGGGGGGGGGGCAGGTTGAGCCTGCAGGATTATACTAGGGAGTACTTACATCTAAAACAAGTGTGTCTACTGATAAAACAGAGCATCAAGAAAAACAGACAATCTAGAAAAGAAATCCAAAGGTGAAATAAAGCTAAATTTTATAAATTGGATTTACATGGATAACTGCAAGCTGGCCCTACCTTTTAAAGATACAAATCAAACACATGCCAGTTTCATAATGACTGACAAAGTTTCTTCCACTTCCACTCCAAATAGATTTGACAACATTCATTAAAAACTATATAATATATTTCCTTAACACATTTCCTATATAATACATTTCCTTCTGAGTTTGTGTGACTGTGTGATTGCTGAAAATCCTGAGTTTGTGGTTGCTGGGGAAATGCTGTTTGTTTGCTTTGAGTGGGCTGAAGGTGATTGTTGCTGATTGATTAGGAGTGGCTGTGTTACTGGGGCAGACTGAGGCCCCACCCTCTTTGCATTATTAAGCTGCGCCTTGCCAGAGGCGCAAGACTTTGGTGCGAGCTGAAGGGCGAGAGCTAAAGGCTCTTGGCATGTGACTCTTAGCCTAGGGGCTGTGTAAGGACCAGGAACCCAGATCCCTATTTTCCTTGCGTTTCCAATAAGGTAAGTAGACCCTCCAGAAGGAGAGCCACATAAACAAACAGGATTTAAAAGGGGACTGTATATTTTTAAAAAGCTATCATGAAGGTAGAATGCCAGCAGGGGGGTGGGGGTTTTCCAGTGTTTTGCACTGAGTGTCACAGGTATGAGTATCTGCCCACAGGACAGAAGTTTTGGGTTTGTGCTCGATGCAAGGAGCTCCTGGTCCTCAGGAAACAAGTTCGTACCCTTGAGGCCGAGGTGACTGACCTAGAGAAGTAGAGACAGTCAGTTAGGCACTCGGAGAAGACTCTCGGGGATGTATTAGATGAACCCCACTCTGAACGTGGCAGCCCCATTGTTGCCAGGGAGCATAAGGGTCGAGAGGGAACAGGGCACCATGCTGAGGATTAGGGGAATACGCCCTCAGAAGGGACCTCTTCTTCAATTGGTGAGCAGGTATCCTTTCGCGCCAAGGAACCATCCCTGGGCAGGGAGAGAGGGGGGGTCTTGGTAGTTGGTGATTCGATCCTTAAGTAGACAGCTGGGTGGCAAAATCGCATACCGACCTTATGGTGACTTGCCTGCCTGGTGCAAAGTTAGCAGACATTACGCGTGTTGTAGATAGGCTGATAAACAGTGCTGGGGAGGAGCCAGTGGTCATGGTGCATGTTGGCACCAACGATGTGGGGAAATGCAGTCATGAGGTCCTGGAGGAAAAATTTAGGCTACTAGGTGGGAGACTTAAGGCCAGGATTTCCAAGGTAGCCTTCTTAGAAGTGCTACCTATTCCACGTGCAGGGCTGGAGAGACAGGCATAAATTAGAAGTCTCAATGTGTGGATGAGACGATGGTGTAGGGAGGAAGGGTTTTAAGTTTGTTAGGCACTGGGATGCTTTCTGGAACAAGCGGGAGCTGTACAAAAGAGATGGTCTTCACTTGTCCCCAGATGGAACCAGGCTGCTGGCGCTTAAAATCAAAAAGGTGGCAGAGCAGTTTTTAAACTAAATCTTGGGGAAAAGCCGACAGGAGATGAAATGTTTCTGGTTCAGGAGGACTCATTTCAAAGAGATGAAGGGTTAGCTGTTACTTTTCTACTGGGTAATGGATCAGAGTTGTCCACTGAGATGGTGACAAACAGTATGGAGTGTCTGCCAAAGTCTCGAGGCAGCAGGAGGAAGGTTGCAGGCCTAACTTGCCTGGGAAATTATAGATATTTGTATATAAATGCTAGAAGTGTTCGAAGTAAAATTGGTGAGTTGGAATGTTCAGTGTTGGGGGAAAACATAGACATTGTGGGAATTTCAGAAACTTGGTGGAATGAGGAGAATCAGTGGCACACGGTGATTCCTGGATATAAGTTATATCGGAAGGATAGAGAGTGAAGGGTTGGAGGTGGGGTGGCTCTGTATGTCAGAGAGAGTATACAGTCCAGTAAGACTTAGATTCCCTTCTTGAAATGCTCTGGGTCCTAAGTAATGCCCAAGACTTGGTGAGAGATGTAAAAGTGATCGCACCGCTTGGGAGCAGTGACCATAACGTTATTGATTTTACCATTTGTATAAATAGGGAGTTGCCCCAAAAGACCTGCGCAACCACGTTTAACTTTAAAAGGGGTAAATTCTCTGAGATGAGGAGGCATGTGAAGAGGAAACGGAAAGGAAAGGTAAATACAGTCAAAACCTTTGCGGAAGCTTGGAGGCTATTTAAAACTACAATCCTAGAAGCTCAGGTAAAACATATACCACAAGTTAGGAAAGGCACAAACAGGTATAAGAAAAGGTCTGCATGGTTAACAAAGTAATGGAAGCTGTAAAAGGTAAGAAGGACTACTTTAAGTGGTGGAAAGCTGGTCCAAGTGAGATTAATAAAAGGGAACACAGGCTGTGGCAAATCAAACGCAAGACTGTGATCAGGCAGGCAAAAAGGAACTATGAGGAGCATATTGCAAGAAACATAAAGACCAACAATAAAAATTTCTTCAAATATATTAGAAGCAGGAAACCAGCCAGGGAGGCTGTGGGGCCCTTGGATGACCAAGGGGTCAAAGGATTACTGAAGGAGGATAGGGAAATGGCTGAGAAGCTGAATGCATTTTTTGCCTCAGTCTTCACTGCAGAAGATGAGAAGTGTTTGCCCGCTCCAAAACCACTAATTTTGGAAGGGGTGTTGAAAGACCTGAGTCAAATTGAGGTGACAAGAGAGGAGGTCCTACAACTGATTGAAGAATTCAAAACTAATAAGTTGCCAGGTCCGGATGGCATACGTCCAAGAGTTCTGAAAGAACTCAAAGGTGAACTTGTGGATCTCCTGACAAAAATATGTAATCTTTCATTGAAATCTGCCTCCGTTCCTGAGGACTGGAAGGTAGCAAATATCACCCCCATCTTTAAAAATGGTTCCAGAGGAGATCTAGGAAATTACAGGCATGTCAGTCTGACTTCAATACTGGGAACGTTGGTAGAAAGCATTATAAGGACAGAATGAGTAGGCACATTGATGAACACAAGTTATTGAGGAATACTCAGCATGGGTTCTGTAAGAGAAAATGTGGCCTCACTAACCTGTTACAGTTTTTGAGGGGGTGAACAAACATGTGAACAATGGGGACCCAATAGATGTTGTTTACCTTGACTTCCAGAAAGCTTTTGATAAAGTTCCTCATCAAAGGCTCCTTAGTAAGCTCGAGAGTCATGGAGTAAAAGGACAGGTCCTCTTGTGGATCAAAAACTGGCTAATATGAAGCAGAGAGTGAATATAAATGGGCAGTATTCACAGTGGAGGACAATAAGCAGTGGGGTGCCGCAGGGCTCAGTACTGGGTCCCCGTGCTCTTTAACTTGTTCATATATATATGCACACTGTGGCTAATAGCCACTGATGGACCTCTGCTCTATATTTTTATCTAACCCCCTCTTGAAGCCGGCTATGCCTGTAGTTGCTGCCACCTCCTGTGGCAGTGAATTCCACATGTTAATCACCCTTTGGGTAAAGAAGTACCTCCTTTTATCCGTTCTAACCCGACTGCTCAGCAATTTCATCGAATGCCCACGAGTTCTTGTATTGTGAGAAAGGGAGAAAAGTATTTTTTCTCTACCTTCTCCATCCCATGCATAATCTGAATAAAAAAGGCCAACGCCATGCTGGGAATTATTAGGAAGGGAATTGAAAACATATCAGCCAGTATCGTAATGCCCCTGTATAAATGGATGGTGCAGTCTCATTTGGAATACTGTGTACAATTTTGGTCACCGCACCTCAAAAAAGATATAGCATTGGAAAAAATGCAGAAAAGGGCAACTAGAATGATTAAAGGTTTGGAACACTTTCCCTATGAAGAAAGGTTAAAATGCTTGGGGCTCTTTAGCTTGGAGAAATGTCGACTGCGGGGTGACATGATAAGAGGTTTACAAGATTATGCATGGAATGGAGAAAGTAGAGAAAGAAGTACTTTTCTCCCTTTCTCACAATACAAGAACTCATGGGCATTCAATGAAATTGCTGAGCAGTCAGGTTAAAACGGATAAAAGAAAGTGCTTTTTCACCCAAAGGGTGATTAACATGTGGAATTCACTCCCACAGGAGATGGTGGCGGCTACAAGCATAGCCAGCTTTAAGAGGAGATTGGACAAAAATATGGCGCAGAGGTCCATCAGTGGCTATTAGTCACAGTGTGTGTATATATATATGTGTGTGTGTGTGTGTTTATATATGTGTGTGTGCGTATATATATGTGTGTGTATACATACACACAAGCATTTATTGGCCACTGTGTGACATAGAGCGTAGGACTGGATGGGCCGTTGGCCTGACCCAACATGGCTTCTCTTACGTTCTTAACACCAGCTAAAATAACACAATACTGCGTTATTTCCCCCTCCCCACATTTTTCCTAAAGAGATATTTTAGGAAGAGAGTTTTGGCTTGCAACAATTAGATCTGAAAAACTGGACTCCACGTTATACTAATTAAAGTTCATCCAACGAACAGGATGGACAGTAAGAGTAATTTCCTATATAGCAAAAATTCCTTTAATATATTGACGGCAGATATTAACTGGGTCATCTAAACTTAGTTGTCTGTACTTGTTTGGAAAGTCTAGCTGCCAGAGCTGGTTAACATTTTAAAGAAATTGATGGGCTATTAAGATAAATAGAAAGTGACTGTCTGCAATGTAATCTTAATTTGCATTTGACAAACAAGTGAACTCCCAAAGGAATGGGATTACTTAATTACTTAGTAATTACTCTGAATCCGTATTACTAGAGTAACATGTAAGATTACAAAGCACACACACACACACACCCTGCTCCTACCATCTCAAAATCATGTCCAAGAAGGGATTCTCCATCACAGTTTGCTTTAGTCCGTACTAGACTACACTTGTACAGTTCACTCCCCATCCCATATGCATTTCTAGGTATTTTTAGAAGTAGGGTTAATATCTTGTCAAATAGGTACCTTTTCTATAGTCCATTGCCTCTCCCCCTCTGTTCTGGGGTGTTTCCCCCACCCCCTTTTACAATTTTAATCTGGCTCAACATATCCATCTGTTCAAACAAACACTCTAATGGATTTCTGACACACAGCCCACCTTGTCCTTCTCCCAAGCAAGACAGCTTCACAGAAAAGTAACTTTTTTGACCTAGTACTTATCAGGCCAGCCCATTCTCTAACGGGCCCTAAGCAACCATCGAAGGTGTCAGAGATGGAGGAGCACCAACCAGCCCTGCAACCCCTTACATACACAAAGTATCCAGGTCTGCTACAGCAAGTGGCAGCCCAGGAGGCACCCACATGCCCCAGTGGATGGCTCACTACATCTAGGACATCTTCAACTGGTATAAGAAGTGTCCTGCATGGTATTATTCAGAAGTGACATATGTCTACTGGCTATGACTAACTCTCACCTGCTGAGAGCATATAAACTTTGTCTACAAATATTGCCTGTTGCCAGATGTTCTGCCTTCACAGGAAATACATTTGAAACGCATTTGCATGTATAAATCCTCAAGGTCTTCTTTTGTGGATTTTAATCCTGAGTACCTGCCAAGTATTTGGTATCTAGTATTCAACATGCAAGGTTGGCATCTGACATTATTTTATGTTTTACATCTGAAAACAAGGTAGGGGCACAAATGTCAGTCTAAAAACTACAAGGAGCAAATGTACAGTCTGTGTGGCATGGGACTGAATGTTCCAAATATGGGAAAGTGTGAAAAACTGTCATAGCTCCCCACAAATATGACAAAACTGGTATCATGTTACACAATTCTCTGTTAAGTAGGCTCAGGGGTGATCTAGTGATCTGCAAATGACGACTCCCTGTTAGGGATGTGCAAAAAAAAAATCAGAAATATACGGATTCATTAGTATACGGGGAAAAAAAATTCAGAATCCCGTATATTTCTGAATTCCGTAGTCGGAATAGCCGCATATATGGTAGAAGCACGGCTATTTCTGAATATACGGCCCCATTATTCCCTATGGGCCATTGAAATCAATGGCAAATAGGGTGTATTTGAAGCCGCCTGAAGGGGAGGGGGTTTGAGGGAGAGCCCCCAAATTTGCAGGGGACCTGCAGGAGACTTTCCCCTACAAACCCGTCAAGTTCCAAAAAGATTGGGCCAGGGGATCCCATTCCAGGGGCACCCAAAGAGGGTGCCCCTATTCTACCATTATACCCTGTGGGCCATTGAAATAAATGGCAACACAGGGCATAATTAGAGGCTACTGGGGGGCAGGGGGTTTGAGGGAGAGCCCCAAAAACTGCAGGGAACATGCAGATGAATCTCCCCTACAAAACCCCCAAGTCCCAAAAAGATTGGGCCAGGGGGTCCCTGTCTTTGGGCTCCCCAAAAGGCCCATTGCCAACAATGATGGGGAAAGCCCAATTAGCCACTTCTTCCACTATAACTGCTGTGGGGAAAGTGGCTCTGGCCAGAGGGGGGTTTGAGGGAGAGGCCCCAAAACTGCAGGGCAGCTTCAGGGGACTCCCCAGCATGAAGCCCCCCCTGGCCCAAAAAGACTGCACCCATCTGTGGGCACCCCAAAAGGAACACTGCTCCCAATGGTGAGAAAAAACCAATCAGAGCCACTTCCTCACTGTAATTGTCATGGGAAAAGTGGCTCTGGGGAGCAGGAGGTTTTGAGGAGAGCCCCCCAAACTGCTGTGCAGTTTCAGGGCACTGTCCCACACAAAACCCACAAGGACCCACAAGGCCTGGAACCAATCCCACAAGGCCTGGAACCAATATAAACCCAGTTGCTAACGTCACTGCCACACAAAACACAATCTGCTAAAGGTCTGCTCTGCAGACCTGGCTGCAGCAAGCCCAGATGCCAGCTCTCCAGCCCTGCCCCAAACAACACAGGGAGAGCAGGCCAAGCACAACAAGCCTGCTGGTTCTGGGTCTCTAACCCAGGTGCCAGCTTCCCTGCCACAGAACACACAATCTACAGGTGCCAGCTCTCCAGCCCTGCCCCAAACAACACGGGGAGAGCTGGCCAAGCACAACAAGCCTGCTGGTTCTGAGTCTCTCACCCAGGTGCCTTCTTCCCCCCCCCCAAAAAAAAAAAAACAACCAGAACCAGGAAAAGGGACAACAGGAGAAGGCCAAGTAACTCAACTGTTAAAAAAGTGGCCTTTTCACCAATAAGAAATCTCAGGCCAAATCAGTCAACAACACCCACCCCCTAAAACCAGAACCAGGAAAAGAGGGACAACAGGACAGGAGGGTGCAAAACCTGCAGCAATAGAGAATAGATCCAAACAGAAGGCCAACACAAATTCAACTGTTAAAAAAGTGGCCTTTTAAACAATGAAAATTAGGCCAAACAGCACCCCCCCCCCCCAAGAACCAGAACCAGAAGAGAAAACAACAGCAGCACAACACAGCAGCAGCAAATCAAACACAGAATCCTTTTAAAACAGTAAAAAAACTTAACTTTTAACAATACAGGCATGTGTGCAACAATACAAAGACTTAACTTTTAACAATACAAACCACACTTGTGCAAGGGGCATGATGACATCACCCAGAGATGACTTTGTCATGCCGGGCACTCAGTTCACTGCAAACGGGACGCGCTGTTCTTTCTTGGCTTTAAGGGGTTGGGGGAGCTCCTCTGACCCCCTAAAGCCAAGAAAGAACACCCAATCAGCACTTCCCCTCCCCAGCACTCACCGAGTTTCGTGGACGCTGCAGACGGGATTCGGCAGTGGGGGAAAGGGCTGGGCAAGGGCAGGCTGAGCATTAAGAACATAAGAGAAGCCATGTTAGATCAGGCCAATGGCCCACCCACTCCAACACTCTGTGTCACACAGTGGCCAAAAAAAATTATATATACACACACACTGTGGCTAATAGCCACTGATGGACCTCTGCTCCATATTTTTATCTAAACCCCTCTTGAAGGTGCCTATGCTTGTGGCCGCCACCACCTCCTGTGGCAGTGAATTCCACATGTTAATCACCCTTTGGGTGAAGAAGTACTTCCTTTTATCCGTTTTAACCTGTCTGCTCAGCAATTTCATCGAATGCCCATGAGTTCTTGTATTGTGAGAAAGGGAGAAAAGTACTTCTTTCTCTACTTTCTCCATCCCATGCATTATCTTGTAAACCTCTATCAAGTCACCCCGCAGTCGATGTTTCTCCAAGCTAAAGAGCCCCAAGCGTTCCAACCTTTCTTCATAGGGAAAGTGTTCCAGCCCTTTAATAATTCTAGTTGCCCTTTTCTGGACTTTCTCCAATGCTATAATATCCTTTTTGAGGTGCGGCGACCAGAACTGCACACAGTACTCCAAAAGAGACTGCACCATCGATTTATACAGGGGCATTATGATACTGGCTGATTGTTTTTAATTCCCTTCCTAATAATTCCCAGTATGGCGTTGGCCTTTTTTATTGCAAACGCACACTGTCTTGACATTTTCAGTGAGTTATCTACCACGACCCCAAGATCTCTCTCTTGGTCAGTCTCTGCCAGTTCACACCCCATCAACTTGTATTTGTAGCTGGGATTCTTGGCCCCAATGTGCATTACTTTGCACTTGGCCACATTGAACAGCATCTGCCACGTTGACGCCCACTCACCCAGCCTCAACAGATCCCTTTGGAGTTCCTCACAATCCTCTCCGGTTCTCAGCACCCTGAACAATTTAGTGTCATCTGCAAACTTGGCCACTTCACTGCTCACTCCCAACTCTAAATCATATATGAACAAGTTAAAGAGCATGGGACCCAGTACCGAGCCCTGCGGCACCCCACTGTTTACCGTCCTCCACTGCGAAGACTGCCCATTTATGCTCACTCTCTGCTTCCTATTACTCAGCCAGTTTTTGATCCACAAGAGGACCTGTCCTTTTACTCCATGATTCTCAGGCTTTCTAAGGAGCTTTTGATGAGGAACTTTATCAAAAGCTTTCTGGAAGTCAAGGTAAACAACATCTATCGGGTCTCCTTTGTCCACACGTTTGTTCAGCCCCTCAAAGAAATGTAACAGGTTAGTGAGGCAAGATCTTCCCTTACAGAACCCATGCTGAGTCTTCCTCAATAACCCGTGTTCATCAATGTGCCTACTCATTCTGTCCTTGATAATGCTTTCTACCAACTTTCCTGGTATTGAAGTCAGACTTACTGGCCTGTAATTTCCCAGATCTCTTTTGGAACCCTTTTTAAAGATGGGGGTGACAATTGCTACCTTCCAGTCCTCAGGAACGGAGGCAGATTTCAATGAAAGATTACAGATTTTTGTTAGAAGATCCACAAGTTCAACTTTGAGTTCTTTCAGAACTCTCGGATGTATGCCATCCAGACCCGGTGACTTATTAGTTTTTAATTTGTCTATCAGTTGTAGTACCTCCTCTTTTGTCACCTCAATCTGACTCAGGTCTTTCAACACCCCTTCCAAAATTAGTGGTTCTGGGGCGGGCAAAAAGTTCTCATCCTCCACAGTGAAGATGGAGGCAAAAAATGCATTCAGCTTCTCAGGCATTTCCCTATCTTCCTTCAGTAATCCTTTTACTCCATTCTCGTTGCGTCCACCCTTGCCCAGCCCTCTTCCTCTTCAGAGGGAGCTGGCTGGGCTACAGGCAGTGGCTGCGTCTTTCTTCCTTCACCGGGAGTGGGGACGGGGAGGGGGCGTCCACCCTCCGCCCCTGCAGTGAGGTGGCACCCCAGGCAGCTGGCGACCTTGCCAACTCCCATGTGACGACCCTGCGTCCACTTGAGAACAAAATATTTGGGGCATAATCCAGTCAAATTTGAATCCCACTGTATTCAGTTAGTTAAACAAGTACTGAATTCTGCCCCTTTGAAATCAACAGGACTTCCACCTTGTATCTCAAAAGTAAATACAAGCCTGCTTTGGCAGGGAGGGCGGGATATAAATGCGAAAATAAATAATAAATAAATAAATAAAGGCAAGCTATAAAACAAACAAATAAAACATGCTATATTCCACTTAGTTCTCAAACTACTTGGATATTTATTTAGAATATTTTCATTATACCTCTCCAGGGACCCTGCTTGAGGCAGTTTAAAAATTGAAATATAAAAACATAAAACACCAAAAGTTATGAATTATAATCAACACTAAAAGCTCCACCAGGCCATAAAATACTGAGTAGGGATGGGCACAAACCAATTTATGAAGTTCATCCTTGAACCCACCCACGAACCTCCTCATGGAGTTTTGGATTCATGGGTGGGTTTGGAAGTGAGCTCCAAAGGCCTTTAAATACTGTTGGAGCTCACTTCTGGGTCGGGCCACCTGACAGGAAGTAAGTCCCAAAGGCATTTAAATGCCTTCGGAGCTCACCTCCAGGTCAGGCCAGCCTGACTGAGTTCCAAGAGTGAGCTCTGAAGGCCTTTTCTCCCCTTTTGTCTTTTAAACAACTCTTCCTCAAATTAAGAATTCAAGGTATTTCCTGGCCACCCTCCCTGTACCTTGGTATATGTGGACAAAGTCTGCCTTTTGTATTTGATGCAAAACAACCAAAAGAACATGAGATTCTTAAAAAGAAAAAGAACTCTTTGCTTGTAATTTCAAGGTTTTTGTTACAACAGGAAGAACATATAGCTGACAAAAATTGTATAACAAATGCAGAGTGAAAGAAAATAAAATAGAGGGTAAATGCAAACTTCCTTCCCTTGATCTAAAACTCACCTGTCTATTAAAGTTAAGCCAAAATAATATCAACATTACCAGATTTCAGTTTCCATCTGGCTTCTGTCTCCAACAACAGCCTCTTCCTTTCCCTATCAAAAAATCTGAACAGTCTCCTGGAATCCCTGGCAGTTCCAGGCAGTCTCCTCACAACCTCCTTTCAGACCCCTCTCATCCTACTTGACAGGAAATCTCTGGAATGCACACCAAACAGCAGCAATTTGCTTGTCATGCAAGACTGTTTCTCTGCCCTAGGAACCAAGGTGAGTCCCCTGCATCTCTTGCAGTGCCACAGGGACTCAGCTGGCTCCTAGTGTGATTGGTCAAATATCATCTGCTCTGAGCATTTTTGTAGGTAGATTTATGGGTCATTCAGCAGGTGGGTCAAAAAGGTTGTCTATCTCTGTTGTAGGCAGAGGTGCCACCTTCTTTGGCTCTATTAAGAACTTGACTCTTCGTATTGTTGTCTTCTTGGTTATTCCCTATTGAGGTATCTACTGCCAGGCAGACTGAAAGCTAGCTAGAAAAATCTCCTCCCTACCCGGGAACACTGCTTTGGGAGACCAAATTACACATTTCTCTTTCAAAGTTTCCTGTGGGATAAAGTACCATTTCATCAAAGCTAGAACAGGAAAATGCTTCTTGGGCATTAACACATTTTTTTCTGTTTTTTGCTTTCAGGATCTATAGTGGTAGCAGACCCCAAATTCCCTCCTTAAGATCTGAACCTTTGTTCATTTATACCACAAGAGTTCTCACGGAGTTTTCAAGACACCTTCTGTTAAATAGCCCATCTCTTAATCATCCCAGCTTTCTTTCTGTCACACACCCAACCATTCAGAAGGCAGCTAGTGAACAGGAGCAGCTATCTTTGGATGGCAGTTTTTGTTCAGAGAGCCACAGTGGTAAATCTTTGGAGAGTCAGGTGTCCTCCTTGGTCAACTGTCTTCACATAGGCTCTGACACTGCCTAACACCACACATTGAAAGAGGATGCATACTGTTTTAAAAAAGTTTTGCTACCTATCCTAACTCTTTTTTAATAGTTGGTTTCCAGCTGATATGCATTTAAAGGATTCTTGTGTAAAGAATATTTTAAAAGAACTTCAGGAGACTTTAGGAAAACTGTATACAATATTGCCACTATGTAGCATTGTTGAAAGATTAGAAAGGAACAAAGATAGGACAAAAGATAACTTTCAATTTAAAAGCACAGAAGTATTGTCATAAAGGGAACTTAAAATGGGAATGGCGAAGCCTGTGGAAGTACAATTTTATTTCTTAATGCCTCCATTCAGTTCTCAGAAGTTTACATCATATAAAAGATGCTATTTAAGACACTAGCCACTTTCTTTATGCATTTGACAGTCTTTGATTAAACTCCTGGATAATAACCTTGCACGGCAGAGCCAAACTCATAGAAGTACAGGCTGTTCTTATCATTGCCTCCCAAAAATAACTCCTTGCCAATAACAGTCAATCAATTCAGCTTCTGCCAAATAACACTTGCAGTGTCCCCACATAAGATCACTGCTGACTATGTTCAGCTACTTTTGTGGAGGGCTGAACTGCACACAAAAGAGAAGACAGTGATGAACCTGGGGCAGGTTTAGCTGAAACTATTCTGGTTTGCAGTCATTAGTTAAGGAAGCCTCCACATGGCTCAACCCTTCTAATCATTTTCTACTGATAACAGGAGAGAAAACAATGCAAACAGCAACAAGCTATGGTGCCCTTGTATGGTGTACAACGACACTGCACTCTATTGTTTACCTAAACGTGTTCAACTGATGCTATGCCAAAATGCACATGATTTGGCCCTAATCCAAATAAATTCCAATTCATATGAATGGAAGAAGTTAGTCATCCAGTTGATTCTGGCACCACATCATCATGGCATTTTCTAGATCATAGTTCACATATTTACTTCTTTAAACTAAAATCCTTATATTGTTCTCTTTCAATAAAATATCCTACACAATGGCTTTAAAAATCAAGTAAAGCAATATATATATATATGACATTTAAAAAACTGTGTGTGTAGACACACATACACACATATGAAACAGTGGACAATGCTGAGAAGAATCAGCAAAGTTGCACTCCACCTGTCTGTCTCATCCAAGATACTATACAGCACCTTCACCAAGAGATATTTGCAGCTAGCCAATAACTGTAACCAATAACTGGATTTTTTGTGGGGAGAGACATCCAGCTTCTTAAGAACTGCCCAGAAACCACTGTCTTCTAGATAGTCAACACTACTACTCCATCAATATAGCATTTAATGAACACAAAAACCCACCTAGGTAATAAAATGGTGAGCAAGGATCAAACCCTGAGGAGGTACACCATACTCCAAGCAATTTGTTCACATCCTCAGCTCAAAATAAATGAAATTCCCACAACTGCAACTGAAATGAAATCGAGCTCTTATAATATTCAGGGACAGTTATACTCCAATAATAATGTTCAACTTGCTGCAAACATGAATAATTTTATCTGTGAAATATTTTGCAAGAAGATTTCAATGACCAACTATATGTTCCAGGTTTACATTACCAGGCCCCAGATGCAAAAAGTCCTCTCAGTATCCAGAGTAATTCTGCTGGACAGCTTTGCACAGACATAAAAATGGCACAGAAATTGTTGGAAGAGAAGACCTAGATGTCATCTCAAGCCTCAGCCTCTAATGGTGGGTTGCAAACAAGTTGGTGAGATAGACAAGCAAACTATGTATTTTATTCCTGTTTACTTTCCTGTCACTGCCCCTATGATGTAGACTGATAGGGTAAGGTCAGACGGGTAGGTTGCCACAGTAGTATCTCAGCTTTAAATAAACTGCTTGAGTTTGGGGTGATTTCTGTCAATCAGAAAACACACCCTAAGCCGGCATCACAGTGCCGTGGGCCTGTGGTTGGTCATCCACATTGCTAATGCTCGGCAACCATGGACATACAGCTACGTTGTTGTTTTTCTAAGTCCTGCTGTGGGTGCACAGAAGCAGACAATTGTACACACATTTCTGGCCTCATTTTATGGAGGGGTGCTGAAGTACACATTACAGAGGGGTTGAAAAAATAGGACACGGCAGAAATTGAGTGGAATGATCACACTGTTCAAGCATTTCCATGGTGCACCCAGGCAATCATACACCTGGAAACCTACCATGAAAGCACTTTCCAAGGTAGCCACCACAATATGCTGGTGGATATTTAATCTGCATGGGAGTCATTTTAGTGCAAGGTAGGAATGAGTGGGGCATGGGAGCCAGATGTGCCTATTTGACTGTGCCCATATGAGCCAAAGAGGAGAGCTGTCTATATCAGGCCAAACTGCTCATGTGATCACAACCAGAAATTACAGGGAAACAACTGCTCCATATTTTTATTCAATCCCCTCTTGAAGCTGGCTATGCTTGTAGCTACCACCACCTCCTGTGGCAGTGAATTCCACATGTTAATCACCCTTTGGTGTACTTCCTGTTTTAACCTGACTGCTCAGCAATTTCATTGAATGCCCACGAGTCCTTGTACTGCGAGAAAGGGAGAAAAGTACTTCTTTCTCTACTTTCTCCATCCCATGCATAATCTTGTAAACCTCTATCATGTCACCCCACAGTTGACGCTTCTCCAAGCTAAAGAGTCCCAAGCATTTTAACCTTTCTTCACAGGGAAAGTGTTCCAATCTTTTAATCATTCTAATTGCCCTTTTCTGGACTTTTTCCAATGCTATAATATCCTTTTTGAGGTATAGTGACCAGAATTGTACACAGTATTCCAAATGAGACAGCACCATCGATTTATACAGGGCATTATGATGCTGGCCGATTTGTTTACAATTCCCTTCCTAATAATTCCCAGCATGGTGTTGGCCTTTTTTATTGCAATCGCACACTGTCTTGACATTTTCAGTGAGTTATCTACCACGACCCCAAGATCTCTCTCTTGGTCAGTCTCTCTTTGGAGTTCCTCACAATCCTCTCTGGTTCTCACCACCCTGATCAATTTGGTGTCATCTGCAAACTTGGCCACTTCACTGCTTAATCCCAAGCATATTGCAAGAATCCCAAAATATTCTTGCAATATTTTGTTTAACAGTCTCTGAAAATGGACAACTTTTGTTCTGAATTATTGCATCATAATGTCTGTGATGCAGCAATCTTGAACATGTTGTTCAGGTGTGAATCTGTAAGCTGAAAACCTACTTTTGATTTATTGACATTCATCTCATGCTCAGTGCTCTGACCCTAGGACCCAGGGTAAAACATGAAATGGCTGGACTTCTGTATATAAAATGCTTCATGTGCTGGTCAAGAACATCAGAAGGCAACCTGACACAGACTGAGGGCTATGTGTTTGTCTACAAAACTATTGTCTTTCCCAGAGAAATAACTACAACTCCTATGAGGTAGTGCAAGAGACAGCAATGTATACTGGTTAGTATTACCCTATTTATCTGGGAAGCCTAGGTTCAAAATCCCCAGTTTACAAAGGAAATGTGCTGCATGAACTTAGTCTGGACACACACTCTCGGCCTAATCCACCTCAGTGGCTTGTTGTTATTCCTCATCCAAATAGTTCACATTGCTTTCCTAGAAAGACTGGATCATGAGGGCATGAATACAGAGAAAATGGGGAGGGAAACTAGTTGCACCCAGGAGACCCATGGCATAACAAGTTCAACAAAACACACACTGTAGCAAGACACAAAAGCTCATACTTTGACTAAAACTTTGTTAGTCTTAAATGTGCTCTGTATTTCTTCTGTGTGATTGAGCCAGCCAAGCAAAACAAGCTCTCCATCATCCCCTCCCTCCTTCCCTTTGGGGAGGGGAAGAAAGGCTTGTCTTTGTCTCCTATGCGATTGAGGAGCCTGGCCAGCAAGCAAATCCTGGATCATTCCCTTACTCCCCCAAAGGTTCTAGTTTATCATTTACTATGCAAAAAACCTCTGAAAGGATTGTAAAACAAATGGAGGGTCTGGGCTGCCTTCCCTTCCTTTCTTACAGCTTCACAGCTAACTGGGAGCAGCCATGTTGTTCACCCCACCCCCATTCAGCCTGGCTCCTAGATTTAAAGGCACAGACACACCATCTAAAAAGCAAGCCTTTCCAAGCTTCTTCTAGCATTCGGAAGTGGAAAGGCACATGGTGGCTGTTAGCTAATAAGCTACATTAGAGACCATATATATTTCTGTTGGGAGTAACCGGTTAGTTAGTCCAGTGTCCCATCTCAAACTTAGCAAAGCCAGCTAGCTGACTCGGTGTGGGAAGGAGCCTGCAAAACTGGGGATCCCCTACTGGGACCTGGGGATTGGCAAGCCTATTAACACCCCTGATCTAGAATGTAGTTCCTAAATAAAAGGACTATTATTAGTCTTATACTATTACTATTATTATTATTATTACACTTTGCTCTGTGTAAGTTTGTAACTCCGCCAGCATACTGTGTGTAGCCTAGTACTCTTTGCTAAGTTTGAGATGGGACACTGGACTAACTAACCGGTTACTCCCAACAGAAATATATATGCTTTGCCACCATCCCTGGCACAGAACTGGCATGAAGATGTACTCTAGAGGTCTCTAATGTAGCTTATTAGCTAACAGTAACTTGCCAGCTGTTACAGAATATCTCAAATTCCATAGAAGATACAGAAAAAGATATTTTAAAAAATCTGCTCATGGCATTTTGAAAAAAACTTTTATTTCACAGAATTTTTCTTTGCCCTGCTTAGCTGAAAGCATCATTTCTTCCTAGTTCAGTTTCCAGGAGAGAACAAAACTTGGTTAACATGCTCAGGGTATATTAGGATTTATTATTATTACTCAGAAATAGCTCTCATTCTTCTTGGTTTTCAGGGAGCTAGGAGGAATGAAGTGGGTTGGCAGATGACTGAAACAGAAATGGAGACATACTGTTAGGGATGCAGCTGAACACAGTCCAAAGCCTTTAAAATATTTTAGTGTTTAGTATCAGAGAAGTGCAAGTGTAAAGGAAGAGCCCAATATCATAATGAAGAATGGAGACTGAGGTAATATGAGGTATAAAGAAACTGGCACAGACATGTCTAATGGGAACTTTCTTTATTTAACTGGGCAAGGTTGACTAAATCAGCTTATTTAACTGGGGAAGACTGACCAAATCAGCTTATCACAAACCATTTCATATTTGAAATGTTAAGCAACCATATGTATTTTATTGTCTGTTTTATATCTTTTCAAAAGCCAGCTGTGTGGAAACTTAGGACAAGAACGTCTGTGTGCCACTGATGGGAAAGGCAGGTGAAGATAGAAACTGGAGTCATTTGGTCAGTGGGCTAGACAGATTAAAGTAGAAGGGAACTGAATTTCACATACCGATTAGTGCATGCACACAAAAGCTTACATTATGAACAAAACTTTTTTGGTCTTAAAGCTGCTACTGGACTCCAACATCATTCTATTGCTTCAGACCAACATGGCTGCCCGCCTGGAACTGACTAGAGAGACAGTATGCAATAGCATTGGGCTATGATTGGAGAGAGCCAAATCTGAATCCCCACTCTACCATGGAAGCTCAATGGGTGATCTTGAGCCAGTCACACACTCTCAACCTAACCTGCCCCATGGGGATTCTGTGAGGATAAAACTGAAGAGAGAAGAATGATATAAGCCATTTTGGGTTCCCATTGTGGAGAGAAAAGGGGTATAAATGAAGCAAATAAGTAAACAGATTGCCTCAAATTGGCTGTGATAAAACTAAGCATTTATATTGCAGTCAATTAAGTAGCACATGCTCACAGCCATTGTGAATTTGGGCTCTATGAGGGACCAATGCACCACTTTTACTCTGTTCAGCATTAAGTCATTCTAACATCATATACCAGCACATGATAAACTAGAGAGCAATGTCTGCATAGACAACGGCTGCTCATTCAGCATAAGTATGGGATTAACCAGCAAGGCAAATTCAAAACTGTTAATAATCAGTCAAAATCTGGCACAGAGTTTCAATGACTGATGTAAAATAAGAAAGCAGCTGAAATCTCTAACATCCAGCAAAAGCCTATTTTATTCCATTCAAAACATCTGCATTCTGTTTTCCATCTGCATTCCAAAACACTTCAGAAAGTTAAAGAAAGCAAAGAGCATGCAACATAAAGAAAACCTGGTGCACCATGCAATAATTAAGCATTGCAAATGGCCACATAATTCCCCCCTTTTGAAGTTGCCGCATAACAGCTCATTAATCCAGGAGAATTGTTGTGTTGCTACTTCATGCCTTCTTGAAAGTGTTCTGCTGCTCCTTCTGCTCACAGCCACAGCAGCTTTTTCTCTGCAGAACTTTGTAAAGTACTCAGCAATGCATACCTTCTCTCAGTGATTGTACACTATGAAACTGTAGGTTTTCTACAGCTAGGAAGAAAATGGTAGCCATGAATAAGTGATTAGTCATCTTGCCTCACAGATCTCAATATTATTCTTCAGGTCTGTCTGCTCAGGATTAACATTCATGTCTTAATGTTGTATTTTATGAATAGTTTTAGGCGTATCTCCATGTAACTCACCCAAATATGGAAGCAGACGGTGGGGAAGACCTATTAAGTGCACACGTGATGCACAGAAGTACACTTAAAAGAGTTCTTTGGATGGTAGCCATTATTCTCATCAGAAATTCAGTGGAGAAAAACATACCCAAGGCAGATGGAGCTAAGGAACCAATAGCAAGGGGAAATGGTTTGTTTAAAGCTGACTAAACTGAATGGGACTGACATGTGCCCTGCACCTGAGCATTGCTATTACAAGGGGAAAACATACCAGCTCCTTAAATCAATAAATGCTGAGAACACACAGCTCTCCAACGAAAGACCAAGAGATCAGATTAATTTTAGGTAAGTGACCTGGATAAACTGCAGAAGACAATGTCTATGTACAGCTAAAAAATAAAGACTCTTGGCACTGCAGGCTTCCATGATGGCCTCAAACTTTATGGTAAATTCCTGGGATTTGAAGAGGAAAGTTAATCACAATCCTTTTTTCGTGAATTATAATGTTTCTTAAAAGCTCAAAGTAACTACTGCTCTGAATTGCAACTTCTAAAGAAGATTTCAAAAGTGAGCATTTTGCACAGCTGTGAGAATTAATGTCTTGAGACAAAGGCTGTGTCACTAACATCTGGAATTCTGGACCAAATTATCCAGCATAGATTAATGAAACATGCCATTCCTGAGATGGACAATAAAGTAACAGATTTACAATGCAATCATATATAGATTTAATACAGTCTAAATCCACTCATTTTAGACTGGAGTAATTCTCCACAGGATTCCACTGTTAATCCATTGCAAGAATCATTTCCTATCTGCAGCTGTCTATATTCAGTATGATTTGCTCTTATTTGTTGTCTTGGGATATTTGAATTTTCTTCCAGGTATTGATCAAGACCTATCAGTCCACTAGAAGATATAAAAGGCCAGTATTCAATACAGACACTTCACTCAGTGGACTGCTTTTTGTGGGAAATTCTTCTTGTACAGATTTTTTGGGAAATCCTTAAGAATCAGTGCAGATGGAGAAGGCTGGGGGACGGTAGAAAGGCACATCCTAACAGAATGGGTTAGTATCACAAGTTAGTTGAAGGAAGAGGTACAATTCCAATCTGTCACTTGCCATACAGAAATGGATTCTGTCTGCTACCCATTTCACTGATTATTCATCACGATGTCATTGGAAGGCACTATAATGCAGTGTACTCACCTCCATCAACCTTAATCTACAGGAGTACTCACTTTGACAACTGTAAGTAGCCTGGGTAATAAATCTCAGTCCTGATCTACAGCAACTCCCCCTCTCCATTGGCCAAATATATATGCATAAATATTCAGGAAATCCATGTTAATGTGTTTCAGTCCTGTCCTATGATGCCTCTTTCTCACATCCTTTGCATCCAGCCAATTCCCATCCTTGCAGCAGGATTTCCCAGCACCTTAGAGTTTGCAAGTTCAATGGGTTCAGCACAGCAACAGTATGTTCATTTGCGCAAATCCTGCACAGCTACCCAATGAGAAAAAACTAACATATGCACATAGTTAAGATTTCACTTAATTTACTGTAATTTCTTATTGTGGAATACATTTAAATGGATCACCAATTGTCCTTTGAGGAATACAATTTACCCATATCCTCTTAACTGTTTGCTCAGCTAAATATTACCAGAATAGGATTTGCACCCTTCTGCTCTCCAAACACGCCTTCTTCCTAGAGATGCTTTTGTCAACCAATAAACCTTCCTTTTTAAAATGCAAATAGTTGGGAGTGAGCAGTGAAGTGGCCAAGTTTGCGGATGACACTAAATTGTTCAGGGTGGTGAGAACCAGAGAGGATTGTGAGGAACTCCAAAGGGATCTGTTGAGGCTGGGTGAGTGGGCGTCAACGTGGCAGATGCTGTTCAATGTGGCCAAGTGCAAAGTAATGCACATTGGGGCCAAGAATCCCAGCTACAAATACAAGTTGATGGGGTGTGAACTGGCAAAGACTGACCAAGAGAGAGATCTTGGGGTCGTGGTAGATAACTCACTGAAAATGTCAAGACAGTGTGCGTTTGCAATAAAAAAGGCCAACGCCATGCTGGGAATTATTAGGAAGGGAATTGAAAACAAATCAGCCAGTATCATAATGCCCCTGTATAAATCGATGGTGCGGTCTCATTTGGAGTACTGTGTGCAGTTCTGGATATTATAGCATTGGAGAAAGTCCAGAAAAGGGCAACTAGAATTATTAAAGGGCTGGAACACTTTCCCTATGAAGAAAGGTTGAAACGCTTGGGACTCTTTAGCTTGGAGAAACGTCGACTGCGGGGTGACTTGATAGAGGTTTACAAGATAATGCATGGGATGGAGAAAGTAGAGAAAGAAGTACTTTTCTCCCTTTCTCACAATACAAGAACTCATGGGCATTCGATGAAATTGCTGAGCAGACAGGTTAAAACGGATAAAAGGAAGTACTTCTTCACCCAAAGGGTGATTAACATGTGGAATTCACTGCCACAGGAGGTGGTGGCGGCCACAAGTATAGCCACCTTCAAGAGGGGTTTAGATAAAAATATGGAGCACAGGCCCATCAGTGGCTATTAGCCGCAGTGTGTGTGTATATATAAAAAAATTTTTGGCCACTGTGTGACACAGAGTGTTGGACTGGATGGGCCATTGGCCTGATCCAACATGGCTTCTCTTATGTTCTTATGTTCTAAAGTGGATGAGAACTCAGGTATGGTCTCCCACAATGTTCCTGCATTGAGTTCAGAAGCACCCCCCCCCCCCACAAATGCAGTAATTTAACGGTGATCATAAACTACATTTACAGAACATAGAATCAAATAGCAAGTAGACTTCAAAATAAAATAAAGTTTAAAGGAATGGGATATTACACTCCATTCTGGACAAAAAATATCACTTTGAATAGATTCTTTACAGAAGTGAAGTGTCCAGTGCGGTTTATATGAACGCAGAAAGTGCAGTGATAGGTAACGTTTTTGATTGACTCCTTTGTTAAACTGAAAAAAAAAAAACAAAAGAACATTTGTAATCATTATGTGAGTTGATAGCTGATTGCTTTCAGAAATGTTTGATAGCTTCCATGTGCAACCCACCCAGTAATGTAAGCAAAGAAGTAGCTCTCCCCCCACCATTAACTCAAAAGCATGGAATAACCACATGTTTAGCATAACATTTTTTGTGCTGGGAAACATTCTTGTCTCTGTATATATTGCAGCTGAACAAGGGGGCAACATTATTCCAAAGAACTACATAGCATGCAGGGATCAGATGTGCTAAAACTGAGCCTCGCTCACAAGATCTCTCCTGTACAAATGTACCTTAAAGACAGGATTGCCAATGGTGAGCCAAGTACTCATTGTATCTTGCAGGTACTGAGAGGCTATGCAGGCCAATGGGAGCCAATAGGCCCCAGTACAGTTCAGATTTGCTGAGTGGGGTAAGCAAAGAACATGTGCAAGGGGCACCATATCAAAAAAGCCAAAACAACTGAAGTCTTTTGGGGCAGGCACAAACCAATGGGCTTCATGGAAAGAACAATTAAATGGGAAAGTGATGTTGTTTTTGGGATAAGTTCTGATGGGCCAAATGGCATTTCTGTGTTCTAAACACCGTTTGTGTTCTCTTGAACAGCGAAGAGCCTGGATGCTCATCAATTATAGAGATTGTTTTAAAAGGCAGTTTGGAAAGTGCAGAGCAGACAGATTTGTAGTTCCACTACAGTCCCAGCTGGACTGCTATTAGAAAGGGGACCACAGTTTACAACCACTGAGAAAGGAACAGTGAAGGTACAGAGCAGGAAACAGACCAAAAGACTGCATATTTATACCCCGCCCTTCTCTCTGAATCAGAGACTCAGAGCAGCTTACAATCTCCTATATCTTCTCCCCCCACAACAGACACCTTGTGAAGTGGGTGGGGCTGAGAGGCAGCTGCCCTTTCAAGGTCAACTCCTGCGACAGCTATGGCTAACCCAAGGCCATTCCAGCAGCTGCAAGTGGAGGAGTGGGGAATCAAACCCAGTTTTTCCAGATAAGAGTCTGCACACTTAACCACTATATCAAACTGGCTCACAGGGGTAAATGAAGAACTCAAGAGAGCTCCCTCCCCTTCAAGATGGTCACACTGGGCAAATGGAGCACCCCACCACACTGGTGGCAGTTCTAGGCAATTCTTTTGTACCAGTACTTCTTTCCTTTTGAGAACCTATTGTCAGAATCTTGAAATATTAGGTTTTACACATCCAGCACATGTTTAATCTTTTTGGTCTCTGACCTCTCCTGACCAGGGAAAACAGGGATAAACCAAACTGTGTTTATCTTTACTGCTGTATTTGTGGGTTTTTTAAAATCCCACATTTGATACTTCCTTACGGCTGAGATATCAGGAAATGTTTAAATTACTACTATTATTGGTACAGAAATTGGTTAATTTCTTTAAAAGGAGTGGTGCTGAGATTTAAGCCCTCCCTTAGACTTACAAAGTCTTACCCTGTTCTTAAGTGGTGTAGTATACATTCTACCTAAGTACATAAGAACATAAGAGAACCCATGTTGGATCAGGCCAATGGCCTATCCAGTCCAACACTCTGTGTCACACAGTGGCCAATATGTGTGTGTGTAGACACACACACACACACACATATATATACACACACTGTGGCTAATAGCCACTGATGAACCTCTGCTTCACATTTTTATCCAATCCCCTCTTAAAAGCTGGCTATGCTTGTAGCTGCCACCACCTCCTGTGGCAGTGAATTCCACATGTGAATTTGGGTGAAGGAGTACTTCCTTTTATCCATTTACCTGACTGCTCAGCAATTTAATTGAATGCCCACGAGTTATTGTATTGTGAGAAAGGGAGAAAAGTACTTTCTCTACTTTCTCCATCCCATGCATAATCTTGTAAACCTCTATCATGTCACCCCGCAGTCGACGTTTCTCCAAGCTGACGAGCCCCAAGCGTTTTAATCTTTCTTCATAGGGAAAGTATTCCAAACTTTTAATCATTCTAGTTGCCCTTTTTTGCACTTTTTCCAATGCTATAATATCTTTTTTGAGGTGTGGTGACCAGAATTGTACACAGTATTCCAAATGAGACCACACCATCGATTTATACAGGGGCATTATGATACTGGCTGATTTGTTTTCAATTCCCTTCCTAATAATTCCCAGCATGACGTTGGCTTTTTATTGCAATCACACAGTCTTGACATTTTCAGTAAGTTATCTACCACGACCCCAAGATCTCTCTCTTGGTCAGTCTCTGCCAGTTCACAACCCATCAACTTGTATTTGTAGCTGGGATTCTTGGCCCTAATATGCATTACTTTGCACTTGGCCACATTGAACCTCATCTGCCATGTTGACGCCCACTCACCCAACCTCAACAGATCCCTTTGGAGTATCTCACAATCCTCTCTGGTTCTCATCACCCTGAACAATTTAGTGTCATCTGCAAACTTGGCCACTTCACTGCTTACTCCCAACTCCAGATCATTAATGAACATGTTAAAGAGCATGGGACCCAGTACTGAGCCCTGCAGCACCCCGCTGCTTACCGTCCTCAACTGTGAAGATTGCCCATTCAAAAACTGCCCAGTCAAAAACTGACTATTGCTACCTGATGGGGAGGCCAAAGGTCCTCCTCAGGATCCTTTCATCTGCCTTCGTCACATAGTTGAATCATATGTGGGAAGGAGGCAGCCTGTCTCCACCACTGGAACACTTTTTCAGAGCTTTTCCCTCACTTTACCACTTTGGAGATAGAGAGATAGAGACATCACCACTGAAACAAGTGCTGGAGAGGGTGGACTGAGCTGTTTCCCAGGAAGTTTTCTTGGAGCCAAATCCTTCCATCTACAGTTGACTCATTACAAGGCAAAGAAGGGGACAAAAGGAGCTGTTTTGCTCCCTTTTCACCTTCCTAGTTCCTTCTAAATTCCAACTTGTTTTATTTACATTTACATGCTGTTACCACAGTCATATACAATGCAATCCTATGCAAATTAACTCCAATCTAACCCCTAATAGGTTTAGACTGGAGTAAGTTTGCACTGGATTGCACTAATAGTTTCCAGCCACCCATTTCTATTTCTTGCAAGTCTAGAAAGCATGAAGGATCTTTAGACTCAGATGGCTTGGATATGGTATGGATAGTGCTGAAATACACTCTTATCATCATCCCACATGCTGTCTGAGAATTCCAGTGCAAGTATATAATGCTGCAAAGTTGTCAGCCTTTCAGAAGTTAAATTATTGTGACATTTTTACACAAAGTATAAATGCCAAATGTCAGTTCAACATTTGGTATTCTCCCACCAACCCCTGTAGATCCAGTTCAAGTTGAGACTGAAAAGAACCATGAATAAATCACAGTGTAGAAAACTTGCCTGCAACTATTTCTATGTATTTTTTAAAAAATCAGTTTTCTGGCCATGGCAGGAATAATTTCACATGAATTCTCTTAATTTGGCTTCAAGTTTTCTCCCAGTGCATTAACATTTTCATCCTTTAAATGGGGGATCATTACCAAAATTCTCACTTACCTAGCATATGTTATTTAGCAGTGATTTGATAATGTATACACACACACACAACATCCTCTGGAGAAAAGATGTTCCACTTGACACAATATAATAATGTGCCAATATTAATAAGTCTCAAGACAATAGACACTGTGAACACGATAGGATAGGTCTTCCCCGGTGAATTTCCCATGGAAATATTTTTTGTCACACATTAATGGTATACACATTTAATTACATCCCCTCAGTGCATCCTTCCAAATGAACTGATGATCTTTCTTGCCATTCTGAACAAAGCTTAATATGGGAAGCAGGAAGACCAGAGAACAAATTCTAAAACTAAGACCACAGTGCCCAGATATCTGCGCATTGGCCTCTTACATCCATCATCAATTATTATATGTTCCAAGTATTAATTTACTTTGTATTATTACTCTTACCATTTATGAGTCAGTCCAATGAAGCAGGCTTGAAAGGCCAGGGCAAAACTTAATTAACAAAAAAATTCTGTTCAGATGATAAGTATTTAATTTGGATAAATGAGATATCACTTAAAGTACCTCAGAATTTTAAAAGCAAGGGGATGCCACATCTATCCCACTGTCAGCATATGTTCCGAAATATTACATGGGGGGAAAGCACTCTCTACAAAGGAAATTCCATTAGTTTTCCAGTCTAGTCATCTACATATAACACGACTAATGGCTCTTGTGGTGAAACTGTTCACAGCTCAAAACCCAATTCATTTTTTTCAAAGTCAAAAACTGAACTATACACATCACACACATACCTAGCTTCCAAGGATCCAACATAACACATACACCCCTCAAGTTTCATCCCACTGTTGGCAACTATGTTCCACATTACATTGGAGCGTATCTTGCACCTTGGCACCAGCAAGGCAAGTCTAGGGAACAATGTGAATTCCAGACCCTGCTGGCAATAACCCAGGTAATGGGGAAGAAGAAATCGGTTTCTAAGCCACTCCAGCTGCCTCTGGATCTTGCAGTTGTGGACTAGGTCAGCAGAGGCATAAGGATTTTATCATCTAGTCTGAAGACTGTTTTATGAATATCATTTTAGGCTGCTAAAAGTTTTGTGCATTTTTATGCTCTGGCTGGGTAAAAATTATTATTATTATTATTATTATTATTATTATTATTATTATTATTATTATTATTATTATTATTATTATTATTTTCTTTGTGAGCCACCACGAGCAGATCTCTGGAAGGAGTGGCCTATACATTTTCTAAATAAATGAATGTCAGGCAGAGACAAGTCAAGGCATATTGTACCTCAAAGCACCCTTTCTCCTAAGCTGGCACTATATGGCCAGGCAGAGTGCGTCTGCGGTTTGCCTTGGAGCCCAACTTCCCATGCCATCCCCAGGGAATGCAACAGGACTGCAGAAGCAGAACCACAGCTGCCCACCTTGCAGCCACAGCCTTGTACCACAGCAGGAGTGAGACAGCTTTTGGAGAGGGAGCCACCTCCCAGACTTGCCTCGCTTTGGGTACTGAAACAAGAATAGCTGTCTTTGGTTGCTGGATGTGATGATGGAGGTGGCCAATATTCCTGAAGAAACTGGGAGAAGAATTCGTGGAATTGTTAGTGAATGTCAGTGAAAGCAGAGAGGTTTCATTTTTGAATCACTCTTGCCAGGCACCTCTGTAGCTGAGGCAGGCACTGATCATCAATAGGGAACAAGCCAGGATCAAGCCAGAATTAAACCAGGATATGAACCACATTGATATGAAACCACAGTTAAGACTAACTCTGGTTAAGACTAACTCCAGGTCCTGGTTTCATACCCTGGGTGGCCCTAACAAGCCTTAATGCATGCAGTGGCCAGAGACTTCAGAATTCATTAGTTACATTTGCAGCATCATGTCACTGTAAACCAGGGTTTCACTATGTGTCTGAACTGACACTTTATTTCTGGTATGAACTGAAAACACTTCTCACAGACCACAATTTCCTCTGTGATATTTGCCCCAGAATTCAGTTATTTAGCTCTATAGAACATTTGATGGGAAAGTCTGTAAGATGCACCCCATAGGAAATTAAATTGTATTGTTTGGGGCCTGTAATTATCCTGAAGTCATTTTGACAGAGCAGCAATTTCAAATGCTTCAAAATATTTTAGATACTTTGATCTAAATCCAGATGCTGACCATGTCAGCTGTGTGTTAAGAATGTGTTTCAATGAGTTGTTTCATATGATTATTCTTTTTTTTTAAGAGGGGATATCATCAAAGGGGAGGGGAGTCACTGGAAAATTCCATTACTATAAATGGAATATAGACAGCACGGGGGGGGGGGGGGGGCGTGGGACTGTATGCTTCAGCATTAAAGGGAGTGTATTTTATGGGTGCAGTTAGTTTGAATGTTTTTACAAGATCCATTTTCAGGTTTCATCCTCAAGTCTTGCAAAGATACAAATAAATGCGGGAGAGCTTTTCAAAACAGGCTAGAGGGAGGGAAAATAAAATGGACTGCTGCAAAGGCTATTTGAAAAAGAAAATATTAAATATTGCTATGCTAATAGATTAATCATCAAACTACTTTGCTGGTACAAACCCATTTCAAACATACAGATCAACAAACCATTTAAAAGGCTGGAACTGTCATGATATGGCTGATTCATATTATCACTACTGACAACTGGGCATTATATTATCCAGTATAGGTTCAACCACTGCCATGACAAAGAGAACGCATAAATTATTCACCATACACATAAACTGTAATTACATATGCCACTGCAAATCTTCCACATGGAAGCTGAGCGGTGAACAAAACTGAATTCGCAGTTCACTAGTGCTGAATACTTTTGTTGACCTGCTTCCCATGGGTAGTGCTGAATCTGGGCAGGAAAAAAAAGAATCCTACTACAAAAGCAGAGGGACTGTACTAATGGCAAATATCTGAAGTCTTAAAAAAATCAAATGGGAATTATGCACTGAAACAATCTGAACAACTCCAAGCCATTTTCTTGTATTTAAGTACATACAGGTGACATTGCAAGTGATGAAAGAATGGAACACTGGCCGTGAGTGCAATGAAAAACTGGAACAAAATAGACACAAGCTGGTCTGAAACCAGGGTGAATAGACTGTCTCCTCTGTAAACCATACCTGACTTTCACTCACATATCTGATTCATGCTTCCATCAAATAACCTCGAAGGAGCCCAGGTAACTTGCTGAGCTTGGAAAATGGATAAACCAGAGTCCTTCATAGCTTGATAATAGCAAAGGCATCATGAAAATAATCTTGAACAGAATTGGAGTACAACAGGTTCTCAAATACTTTCCTTAGGAAAGGAATGGTGAAATACATCTGAAAAGCAGGCCCTTCAGACATTTTCTTTTCGATACAGAATCTAAAATGGTGGAATCTAGGGTGAAGTCTATTTATTTATAAATTAAAATATCTAGATCCTGTTTTTTTTCTGTTGGCCTAACTGGGATTGGTGATGCTTTTGGGGGCACCTGTTGTTAGCCAAGGCTATTTGATTATCTATAGGCTCACCATCTTCCATTATTATTCACAACATTATGCTTGAAGGATATGTCTATCAGCAGCTACTAGCCATGGTGACTGAGGGGAACCTCCACATGCAGAGGCAGGAAACCTCTGAATCCCAGAGCCAGGAAGCAACATCAGAAAAAGACCTTGGCCACAATGCCCTGTTTGTAAGGTTCTGCCAGTTATTGACCCAAACGACCAATTCTCATAGTAAAAGAGTTTATTGGAATCATATACAGAACATAGCCTTATGCTGTGAACAGCGAAAGCCAAGAATGATGGAAGCAATACGGTTACAAAAAATTACAGTCAAAAAAGCATACACAAAGATTTCCCCACCAACCAAGCACTTGTTCCCATGGAAGGTGGTACCTAGTTATTTAGAGTATCAGGGTCAATGGCCAAGTCCTCCTGCTTGGTTGCCAGAGCAACGCAATCGCTAGTTAACCATGTTTGGGACAAAATCAGCTACAAAACATACTTTCTCCCCTTCCTTCCTGTGCATTTCTTAGTGGTTAGATGAATGTCTTCAAGTAACTATAGGAAATGAAAGTTAGGGAGTTCAGAATAAGCAATATTAATGATTGTTAGAAAACATACAAAAAGCATTGCAGGCTCATCCTGACACCATTGTGCGTCCTCCAGAGGAACTGGTTGGCCACTGTATGAGACAGGGTGCTGGACTAGATGGGCCACTGACCTGATCTGCAGGGTTCTTATCTTCTTAAATGGAAAGAGATAACTTTCACATCATGTTTAGATACATTCCATTTGTATCTCCTATAGCTTTATCTCTTCTAACTCCAAGACTCAAAAACTGTGCCCTCTTGGATTATTCTAAATAACCAATATTTCTTACAAGTCTCCCTTCAAATACTAGAAAATTACTTCACCTACTTTTGTTCTGCAAAACTAAATCATTTATTGATATGTCAAAGACCTTTTATTTCTGTTGCCTAATTGATGTGGGAATTTATCAGAACAGATAATCTGCAGAGCTGTTAGGGAGTTTGGGGGGGGGGGGACAGCTGCCTTTATAAACGGAAATTTATATCAGTGTGAGGTTTATCATGGATTTTACTATCTTGTGTATTCTTGAGCTTTTTTTTCCTCTACAAGGCATTCTACTTTCTCTCCCCAGCCAGAAGGACACAATGGACAAATCTGTATATCAATAACACATTATTGTTAATGCTGCAACTGAATCTAGATAAATCAGGGCAGAAGAGTAGTCTATGAGCTATAAACACACATTCACAGCAGGTCAGAAATATGCTTTCAGAAAATACAGGGTTCCCAACAATCATATTTACCTGGAAATGCTATGGTAAAGGGCATTTGCGAGAAGAAGGAAATGTTGTGCCATCAAGTCACTTCTGGCTTAAGGTGACCCTATGAATTAATGACCTCCAAAATACTTTGTCATGAATTAGCTTGATATTGGTTGCCAGCAACAGATCCTTACACTTAAGAATCTTTTCTAGCTCCTTCATGGCTGCCCTTCCCAGTCTCAATCTCTTTCAGATTTCTTGGTTGCAGTTGATAAGGTAGAGGGGATTAGGTCTCATTTTGTTATAGAACAGCTGGTTGTACATAATAGGAAATGTAGCTAAACCACAAGGTCAACTATGTATACGACAGGAAGCATTGCTTAACCACAAAAGTGTATGGGCGAGACTTATATTCAATGCTGAAGAGCAGGGAAACGAAACCTAAAGTGTGCCAGAAGGGGAAAAACAAAACTTAAGATCTAATGGCCGTACAAGCGCCATACGTATCTTAAGGAAGTTGGGAGGGGGGAAACAGGCGGTGCACGCATGATAGACTGAACGGGATAGGGCAGAAAGATTGTGAGGCTGCTGGCTAATTGGTCAGCAGAGCCAGCCTAGGCGTGTCAGGAGTGGCTTAAATTGAGCTGTACTGCGACACAGACTTTGGAGATTGGGTGGGGTTCCTGCCCAAGCTCTCCATGCTTTGCAAACCATGCAATAAACACTTGCTTCTTTGACCTCATCCAGAACTCCTTTCTTTCAAATAGATTGGCCTTCTGGCCGTAACACAGTGTTTAACAATTTCAGTTTCTTCATCATCATTTGCAGGGAAGGGATACTTAGCCTTTCCTCTGCCTGCCAGCTTTTTCTTTGCAAATGTCTCCCAGACATTTTAATCCCTTTTCCCCAGTTGCTTTCTGATACTGGAAAAAAAGTCTGAATGACAGAGGTGGTGTTAGTGGTGGTACTATTGCTGCCCAAAGGACAACTACAGAGGCTCACTGATGAGTGTGAATGATTAATACCCCAACCCTTCTTCCTGTTTGCTGTTTTAAAAAAGTTCCCATGCATTGTGTTTCTTAGTTGTCAAGGTTCGGCCCTTCCCAGCCAAGCCGGCATCGCCGGCGTTCAGGCTGGGGGCCGTCTTTGCCCCTGCGGAAGAAGGGAGCAACAAACCGATCGCCTCGGTACATCCGGGGCTAGTTCTGGGCGTGGCGTGGCGTCAGGGCTATATAAGCCCTGGCCCCGCCCGGCCCTCGTGCTGTCTTCTTGGCGTTCGGGAGCCTCGGAGCGGCGAGGGACGGTTTTTGTCGGCCTGGGTCGGAGCGTTGGCGGAGCGGTGCGGGCGATGGCGGCAGCGCGAGCGGCTGGCCAGCACGATCGTAGGCTTCGTTATTCTGCAGATGGTTTGGTGCCCGGAGCACGGGCCGGCTAGCGTGTGCGGCGGTCACTTCTTGGGGGAGTTAGTAGATTAAGGTGGCAAGGGGTGGCTGGACGTGCGCAGCGGCGGCTGGGCACAATCCACGGCGCGAGCGGCGGCTATTTTAAAAGCATAGTTCTTTCAGGGCACCAAGGAAAAGCAGGGTGTGCTCCGCACAAGGTGCATGCGGTGGCCATTTTGGGGGGTTGTTTTATTGGCGGCAAAGGGTGGCTGAACGTCTTGGTGCGCAGCGCCTGCGGCGGCCATTTTAAGTAAATGCTTCTTGGCACAAGGCGCGTGCGGGGGCCATTTTACTATAGCGCGGCGAGGCGTATTTAAGGCCCATTGAACACGGCCATCGGCGCACGCAGCGTCCATTTTATTCTCACTTAATACGGTGAGGCAGGCTTGGGTCAGGGGCAGGGCATCTGCCTGGCAGGCAGAGGTGCCCAGTTATAGCGCTTCTCTCCGGTTACAACGCTTAGCAAGGGGTAGATCTCTGCTGGAGATCCGGGTAAAGACGCAGGTGGGCTGAGTAGCCCATATTGTATTAGTGGTGTGACTCCTAGGCAGTGAGCCTACCCCTTTCCCCCCCTCCCCTCAGCATAGTGTGCCGGCTGGCATACCTTGGGGCCGTTTGGAGCCAGGCTTTGCCCATTCTGTCTTCACCCCTCCGCTTTACGGTTTGGGTGGCTTACATTAGAGTAATTCAGTGACCCCTTGGTTGCTGTTGGGGTTGGATAGGTCACTGTTTTGCGTGCAGCTTAGAGCAAGGGCAACATTATGGCACCTAAGAAGGGGCAAGGAAGGTCCAAGGGTAAGCAGCCTGCCCGCCCGTCTCGTGGGCGGGGTCTGCAATCCGGTCCATCTGAGGAGCAGGGACAAGGGGAGCGGGTCCGACTGGCCATCATCAGCCAATTGGAGGCGTTGGAACGGCAGAGGGTCGCCGCGGGTGCTCCCATATGGGAGGGGTGTCGCCGCGCTTCGGGGCAGTCGATGCGCCTTACTTTCGAAGCAGAGATGCTTGCTCGACTGTCTGCCTTGCAGGGCGGAGTGCCGGTGCCTGATTCACAGCCAGAGCCGGATGACGAGGATGACCCTGGCGAGGGACCATCAGGTGAACAGCTGAGCGGCGGCGTCTATGGAGACGGTGTGCCGCAGACTCCGGAAGGTGGTGGAACTCCTGCTGACACTGGGGGTAAGTTGTTATCACAGCAGACTCCAGGGTGGCCCTGGGGACCTATTCAAATGCCCGCTCTTCCCCCAGTGTTGGGGGGGGACTTGTGGCACGGGGCAGCCTGGCACACCCGCTGTACAGTGGGGGGCCGGGCTGGCCTGGCCTTGGGGCCTACAGAGTTCAGCTACTCAGGGGTCTGGATTAGGTAGTTCTGGCTTACAGGCAGCTGGTCTACAGGCAGTCTCGGCGACGCCTGCAGCTTCCACAGGGCCGCCTTCCCAGGGGGTTCTTCCTTGGGGTGGGCAGCAATATGCCCAGCTACACGGAATGTGGCCTACTGGGCTAGGAGGCGGGTGGTTTTACCCGCCGAACCCTTATGCGAACATACCATTCCATGCGCTCCCAATGGCGACACCTCGTTGCCTCTGGGAGATCATTTAACGGGGGTTACCCGCGACAAAATCCTGCGTGGAGAGTATGTGGATGTGTTCAGCCTTCTCTATAGAGAGCTCGAGAAGAAAAGCAAAGATGAGCTCGATGAGAAGGAGAAGGAGAAATTGAAACACAGAAAGGTAGATAGGATTTGGGCAAACTGGCTGCCTGGCTTTTTAATTTATGTGGGTGTTATTGCCAGGGCGCAGCCAGCCCGTGCGGCCGCCCTTTTTCAATACATGGACATTATTTACAGGGCATATACGGACTTCGTCGGTGCAGCTTGGCTGCAATACGACGAAGCCTTCCGTATGAGGGCCGCCGTCAACCCGGGGTTGCTTGGGACCAGGTCAGCCAGCAGCTTTGGCTGCAGCTGATGTCCCCGGCAAAGCCTAATGCTGGTGACAGGTCCGACAGTGGACATTTAGTACAGAAGCAACAACAGCAGCTTACTGCAGGGGCCCGCCCGGCGGCGGGCCAGCCGGTTCAATCCAGGCTGCTATGTTGGGAATTCGCTTCTAAGGGAGTGTGCCCCAGGAAGCTCTGCAAGTTTAAACACGAGTGCCCGCTGTGCAGCGGGCCTCATGCCCTTTCCGCCTGCAGTAGATCGAAGCCTAAAGCCTGGGGCAGGCACCCTGGGGGTGGCGGCAACAGTCAGCAGCCCCCTGGAAAAGGGGCCCAGCCCCATTCGGCTGAGGGTTCTCAATAGTTTATTGAGAAAGTACCTACGCAAGGCGGATGGGCAATACTTGTGGGAGGGGTTTTCCTTTGGGTTCAGGATCCCTTACCAGGGGCCTAGGGACCCCTTTTTGGCTCCCAACCTTAAGTCAGTGGCAGGTCTTGAACACATAGTTCGAGCGAAGATTGCCAAGGAGTGCCAGGAGGGCAGGGTCCTTGGACCCTTTGATTCGCCGCCTGTACCTACATTGCGGGTATCTCCCTTGGGGGTGGTGCCTAAGAAGGCGCCCGGGGAATATCGCCTCATTCATCACCTATCCTACCCCAAGGGGACGTCGGTCAATGACGCCATCCCCGAGGAGCTGTGTTCGGTGCGGTACACTTCATTTGACCAAGCGGTCAAAGTAGTGCGGGGTTGTGGCGTTGGGGCTGAGATGGCGAAATGTGACATCAAGTCAGCATTTCGTCTCTTGCCAGTGCATCCTGAGGATTTCGAGCTCCTGGGTTTTTGCTTCGAGGGCAAATTCTATATGGATCGCGCCCTCCCCATGGGTTGCTCGGTATCCTGCGCCGCATTCGAGCATTTTAGTTCCTTTATTGAGTGGGTGCTGCGGGACAGGACGGGGTATAATGACATGGCGCATTACCTGGATGACTACCTTTTGGTTGGTCCTCCGGGCACTGGGCAGTGTGCCAAATTGTTGCGTTCCTTTCAGGATTTAGCCAGCGAGCTGGGGGTTCCATTGGCGCATGAGAAGACTGAAGGGCCCAGTTCGGTACTTACCTTTTTGGGTATTGAGCTGGATACCCACAAACAGGCTTCTCGGCTGCCAGAGGCGAAAGTAACGGACCTCAGGGCCCGGTTGGCTGCACCGAAGGGACGGCGCAAGGTTTCGTTGCTGGAGTTGCAGCAGGTGGTGGGCCACCTTAACTTTGCATGTAAAGTGGTGGCGCCAGGTAGGTCTTTTTTGCGGCGTCTTTGTGACGCTATGCGGCAATTGCGTTCCCCCTATCATCGTGTCCAGGTGTCTGCTGCAATGCGGGCGGACCTGGAGGTCTGGGAGGTGTTTTTGGACGCATTCAATGGCATTTCTTTTTGGAGGGAGGAGTTGAAGATCGAAGCTGAACTTCAGATCTCCTCGGATGCCTCCGGATCTACTGGGTTTGGTGTGTACTTTAGGGGGCATTGGTGTGCGGAGCAATGGCCTGCAGAATAGTTGGACAGTGGGCTCAGTAGGGACCTGACATTTTTGACATTTTTCCCTATCCTAGTCGCCGTTTGGCTCTGGGGCGAACAACTTGCCAACCATTCTGTGCTCTTTTGGTGTGATAACATGGCAGTGGTACATGTTATCAACTCCTTGACTTCAAAGTGTCTGCTAGTCATGAATCTGGTTAGATCTTTTACGCTTCATTGCCTACAGTTGAACATTTTGTTCACGGCAAGGCATGTACCCGGGGTCTGCAATGGGGTGGCGGACGCTCTATCTCGCCAACAGATGGAGCGTTTTCGGCAGCTCGCCCCAGAAGCGGACTCGCGGCCGGAGCGGATGCCCTTGGATCTATGGCGGCTTGGGAAGCTGAAGCCGGTAGGGCCATTCAGTTGGCTTTAGCGCCTAGTACTAGAAGGGCTTATGATAGAGCGGCCTCTCAATTTCGGGAGTTTAGGAGGGCTGCTGTGCTGAAGGATTGCTGGCCGATTCCCACGGCTCATATTATGCAATTCAGCGTATTTCAGAAAGAGAGCGGTCTGGGGTTAAAGACTATTAGGGGCCAACTGGCGGCGTTGGCCTTTATTAGTAAACCCCATGGGTTCGCTGATAATACGGCCAACTTTAGGATCAGGAAAATGTTGGAGGGTTGGGCCAGGGAGCGTGGCCCGCACGTGGATGACCGGCAGCCCATCTCCCCTTCCATTTTGAAGGGGCTGTTTGGAAGCTGGCCGGCCATTTGTTCTTCCCCTTTCGACGCTCCGGCGGTCCAAGACTGACCAATGGCAGAAGGGGTCCATTATCACTCTTAGACAGTGTGCGGTCCACGAGTTGTGTCCGGTGTGGGCTGTTAAGCATTATATTCAGATTAGGGGCACTGTGGAGGGCCCCTTCTTCAGGCATGAGGATGGATCCCCCCTCACCAAATTTCAGTTCTGGGCGGTGACGAGTCGGGCTCTGGCCGCAATAGGCCTGAAGGGCGTCAAATTCGGGACGCATTCGTTTCGCATTGGAGCTGCCTCCACAGCTGCTTCAATGGGTTACACGCCAGCTACTATACAGCGCATTGGGCGATGGCGGTCGGCGGCCTTTAAAACGTATGTGCGCCCGTTAGTGCCCTAAGGGGTCGATGGTTAGGCGTGGGTGGTATTGCTTTTCTAAAATCACCGGCCTGACACTTTTTTGTCTGTCAGGTGCTGTGGCTCGTGGTGAGAGGCGGTGTATTCTCATCTGTGGGCACAGCATGGTGTTCTGCGCCGCCCATCATGCCCGGCGGTCTTCAGTTGGCACCCAGCTGGGCCTCAGTGCATGGGCAGTCGTGGAATGGCTGGGTCGTCGGGGCCTGCGGTGGCCTGGTATTATGCCCTTATTGTTCAGGGAAAGGGCTGCTCTGCCTCCACACATATTGGTTGTTCACTTGGGTGGGAACGACCTGGGGATGCTGTGAGGGAAGGCTCTCTCACAGCAGGCGCTGGCTGATCTCAAGGAAATTAAACGGAGATGGCCAGGGGTGATCCTGGTGTGGTCAGCGATTCTGCCACGCAGGGTGTGGAGGTACGCCCTTTCGCCTGGGGGGATTGAGCGCGCTAGGCGCAAGGCTAATAGGGCTCTACAAAAAGCCATGGAAGATGGCTTGGGAATTTTCCTTCCTCATCCGGCCATACGGGTCGAAGATTCTGACCTGTATTGGTCGGATGGGGTTCACCTTTCAGAATTGGGCAACCGGGCCTTTTTAGACGAGATTCGGCAGGGCTTGCGGTTGGCTCTGGGCCGCCCGTTGGGGCGCTAATGCCTAAGCAGAGGCTTGGCATTGGCGGTGGCTGGGGGATGTTTTGGCCACAGTGTTTGCAGGGGAGCACCTATGGCCTAGCACCATTGGTGTGTGTGGTCTGTATGAACCGCAGATGGGCTACACGGATCAGTGCGGGGAATGCAGATCACGGTGAGCCTCACCTGGGCGGATCTTTCCATGGGGGATCGATGCTAGCCCAGGTGGAGAAGGGCTGGGGGCCTGGCCGCTCAGTTACAACCCGAATATGGCGGGTTTGTGCTGGGGGAAGGGTTGCTCGCCCTTTGGACAAGGCGGGGTCTGTGGGTGACCCTAGGGGCTTGTCTGGTTAGGTCTTATCCCTGCCGAGTTTACAGGTTAATTGAGTTTAATAAAGCGGCCCAGTTTAAACCCAATACCTTGTGTCTGTCTCTTCTTTCGACTGGGGGGGCAAATGCAAGTTTGAAAAATGTTTGTCTACCTTAATAAAGCTAGTCAGAAAGGAACATGATACTTTAATGCTAGGGAAACTGCAAAGCAAATACTTGGAAAGAACTGCTCAAGAAATCAGTCCTTGCAGTTTATATATAGAGGGAAAAACTTACTAGAACTAGTGTCTGTCCTAATCACATTTACTCACAAGCAATACACACTAATTCCAATGAGGCTTACTTAAACTGGAAATCTTTTAAAAGATACTTCCTTTATTCCTGACCCACCTAAATCTACATACTCTAGTAAGAATCACCCAGTAAAACATATTCCTAACAAAAATTTAAAAATGCAATAAAATAAAAAAGATTATAATTAGGGATGAACATGAACCAGGAAAATGGAGGTTTATCCTAGTTCATGGTTCATGGAGTACTATAAATATTCATGAACCTTCCAATTTAATGAATGGGTTCATGGTTCATGAGGTTCATGGTGTAGTAAAATGTCCCTTCCTCCCATGATCTAGAGACATCAAACTCTCAGCGAGTCTCCACGTTTGGTGAAGATTGGATTTAGGGAGGCCAAGTTACAGACCTCCAAGGCAGGTGCCCCAGAAAAGCACTCCCTGGGAAAATCGCAGCCAATCCTTCTCAGGTCCAGGAGGTGGTTACCTGCCCACCTCCCCAGCTGACTGGGTTTTGGGGGGTGGACTGCCACACTGCCCTTCAGGCCTGGAAGGCAGTCACTCATTTGTGAAGACAGATTCTGAGAGTGACTAGCATTCCCTCTGGTCTGGAAGGCGGTCACTTGCCCACCTCCTCCTGGTGACTGAGGCTTCAGCAGTGGCTCACCACACTCCTGTTCGGGCCTGCAGGTGGTCATCTGGTTGTGAGGATGGATTCTGGGGAGTGGCCAACCCTTTCCCCGCTAGCTTGGGAGGCAGTCACCTGCCCACCTCCTTGTTGGGGTCATGGATTTTGAGGTGGCCACTTCTTCCTCTTTTGCCTGGGAGGCAGCCAACTGTCCACCTTCTCACTGGTGCATGGGTTCTGGGGGTAGCCAACGCTTCCCTTTGGGCCCAGGAAGTTGTTGTCCACCCAGTGTTGCTGTAGATAGAAAACCTTGTTCCTGTTGCCCACATCATTTGGCTTGCAGCCTCTGTACTTTTTTGCAAAGGTCCTGTTTCCATTGCAGGGGCTCCATGTTACAGAGAACGATGCTGCCCTTAATACAGGGGTCACAAATGCAGGCCATTTTGTACTCCCCCTCCTTATAGAGAAGATGTAACCAGACAGTCATGCTTGCCCACAACCTCTCCACCAAGGCCCTGCCCCTTAGGAGAAACCCGGTCTCCCTGCTCCAGTGTGGAGGTCAAAGCCTGGTCCAGCCCATGGATCAGGGGATGGCTTGCCCCAAACTGGCTGTATGGGAGCATAAGAAGCTGGTGGTGTCCTGGAATGACTTCAGGTCATGCACCATTTGGGAGAGGGACAGCCACTAATTAAAGCTTATGATGAACTCCTATCCCCCATGCAAGATGGACACAGAGGAAACAACATCCTGCACGGCACTCTTCTAATCCACTAGACGTGCAATCATTGTGTATGTGGAGTTCTAGAGGGTGGGCATTTCCTGTATGAACCAGTGTTCAGGCTCTCCCTCCTCTACCTGCCTGCTATGCAGCTGGCAGGCAAACTAGATGCTGTGAGAGAACCGGGCAGTCAGGCGCCAGCAAACTAGATGCTGTGAGAGAACTGGGCAGTCAGGCACCAGCAGCCACCAACAAGGAGCATGTCTTCAGTATGGCCACATCCTAGGTGGACTTGACACTGCTCCGCAGCTGAAGACCATCCTTCACCACCAGGTGCAGGGTGTGCACCAGGCAGATGATGTTCTTGAGGCATGCCACCTTCACCACTACTAGCTTATTGGGGCCAGTGTCTGTGACCATGTAGCCACAAATGATGTCACCCATGCCCACCCATTCCCACAGGCTAGCATGGGTTATTGCAGAGATAATCTTTGCTGTGCGGTCTCCTTCCATCCTCTGTGCATGAAGCAGAACAACTCTGTAGCCCAGCAGCAGGATTCTCTCTTCCTCCCAAGGACCTGATGTTGTCCCAACAGCCCAGACATCCTCTGGTTGCCCACAATGGGTGGTGAGGGAGAGGTATCCATGATGCTGGCTTCTCCACAGATCTGCCATGAAGTGCACAGTCTGCCTTCACACTCTGGAAAGCTCGACCTTGACCATCTGCACCACAGAGCAGTGCGTGGAGAGCAACGCTAACCAGCCCAGAGTCCTCTGAGAGGGAATGGAATACCATGAAACAATGCAGCACAGCAGTCATTGAAAGGCCACATTCTCCATGATGGACAAAGTTTGGCTACCCACGGCAACCATCTCACCGATGAGGTGATTGCCTCCTGGGCCTTCCTCCTAGCTGTTTTGCTTGGTAGCACCAGCATCCCCATAGGAATGACCTCTGTGAAAGTGGCTTGCCTGTCGCTTGCAGTTTCATTCCCATCCACAGTACTTCTGTGTGAATCTTTTCGCTTGGAGGGGACTCCCAGTCCCCCTCTTCTCCCTGCCAAAGCAGTGGGCCTCTTCTTCCCCCTCCTGGGAGCCACTCTTTGCTATAGAACAGGGGTGGCCAAGCTGTGGCTTGGGAGCCACATGTGACTCATTCACACATATTGTGCAGCTCTCAAAGCCCTCACTGCCCCGTCAGCCAACTTGGAGAAGGCATTTGTATCTTTAAATCACTTCTTTAAGCCAAGCCAGCCAGCTTGGAGAATTCATTGAAAGTTAAAGTTGCTTTCTTTCCATCTCTCCCTCCCCATTTTCCTTCCTTCCTTCCTTCCTTCCTTCCTTCCTTCCTTCCTTCCTTCCTTCCTTCCTTCCTTCCTTCCTTCCTTCCTTCCTTCCTTCCTTCCTTCCTTCTTTCCTTCCTGCTCTCAAACATCTGACATGTATCCCATATGGCTCTTAAGCAAGTTTGGCCACCCCTGTTCTGGAGGCAACAGACTTGGGTGCCCCCTTTACAGATGTCTGCAGAAGATGGAGGATAAGTTATAATAAGCATCTCCAAATTTGAAGATTGCACACCAAGCACTTCAACATACAGACACTGTTGGGGAGGGTCTGGAAACGATCCCAAAGTGTGGCCTCAAAATGGGGACTCAAAATTGGGGCAGGTCAGAGACTTAGCTGCTGTGGTGTGGTGGTGGGCTGGGAGGACATTCCCAAGAAGTTGGGATGTAGAGGGGCTGGATGTTTCCCCGCCACCCCCTAATCCACCATTGTCAGATTCCTCCTCAGCAACTGCTCTGATTTTGGCAGCATTAATAGATCATCCTCAGGAACACATTGGCAAAAAAAAGTCTGACTGAGCCCCCTGGTGAAACCCTACTACAGCTGGGCACCAATGGGCAGGCAGGACATGCTTGTTCCACAGGGATGGGGGCCTACGGGATGGGGGATGGACTTCACACACACACACACACACACAACAAGCACTCCTGTCTCCCACTTCACCCTCATGGCACAGAGGGGTGCTGACAATTAGGAAGGAGGGTGGTTCCTCAGCTGAGGAACCCACTAGCTGAGCCAATCTGCCTGGATGTGGCAAAAAGACAGGTGGTAGCTCAGATCCCCGAGTCCACCAAATACTGTCCAAGCCAGGGAGAGGTGTTGAAAACCCTTACTGAGGGGGACTGTGTGGGTTCTTTAAAAAGGGTTCCAGAAGAGATCCGGGAAATTACAGGCCAGTCAGTCTGACTTCAATACTGGGAAAGTTAGTAGAAACCATTATCAAAGACAGAACGAGTAGGCACACTGATGAACACAAGCTATGGAGAAAGACTCAGCATGGGTTTTGTAAGGGAGGATCTTGCCTCACTAACCTGTTAAAAGTTCTTTGAGGGGGTGAACAAACATGTGGACAAAGGGGACCCAATAGATGCTGTTTACCTTGACTTTCAGAAAGCTTTTGATAAAGTTTCTCATCAAAGGCTCCTTACTAAGCTCAAGAGTCATGGAGTAAAAGGACAAGTCCTCTTGTGGATCAATAACTGGCTAATTAATAGGAAGCAGAGAGTGAGTATAAATGGGCAATGATTTGGAGTTGGGAGTAAGCAGTGAAGTGGTCAAGTTTGCAGATGACACTAAAGGGTGCTGAGAACCAGAGAGGATTGTGAGGCACTCCAAAGGGATCTGTTGAGACTGGGTGAGTGGGCGTCAACGTGGTAGATGAGGTTCAATGTGGCCAAATGCAAAGTAATGCACATTGGGGCCAAAAATCCCAGCTACTGATACAAGTTGATGGGGTGTGAACTGGCAGAGACTGACCAAGAGAGAATCTTGGGGTCGTGGTAGGTAACTCACTGAAAGTGTCAAGACAGTGTGCAATTGCAGACTTCCGGAGTTGGAAGATGGTGAATTGACACGCTTCTTTTAGGAGGAGCGGACCGGAGCCTTTGTTTTGGGCATAAAAGGTGATCCTAATGCCTGCTGCGTACATTTTCCAGAAAGGGAACTGTCTAAGACATGCTTGAAGAATTTTGAGGGGATTTACTTTGACTGGCGAGGAATCCCAGCGAGGTTCCTTTACGGCTGTGAAGAGTCCCCGATGAAGAATTGCATTCCATCGTCTACAAAGGGTCTCCGGGGCCATTAAATTGGCTTAAATTCATCGAGACTCCAACTTTCTATGGACTACAATAACATCTGAAATGAACAGAACGGTGTGCAGAAGAACAGACTTTTGTTAAGGTAAAAGATCTTTATCTATCACTCTGGGACTAAAATAAGACTTTTAAAATAAAAAGATTAAGATCTGGAACTAACTGTAAGAGCATAAAGTTAAGAAGAAGAAGGGGTAAATTTGGAACTTTTGGGAATTAAGCTTAGCAGGAAAGCACAGAAAAATAACTGATGTTTGAAATACCTGTGGCTTTGAACCCCCCCCCCCCGACATAACAGAGTTGCTGATCTTCAAGACGACACGGGAAGTGACGTTTTACAACTATCGTGGGATTGAGAATGAGACTTCATGGCCAGAAAGTCAGGAAGTGGATATTGAAAGAAGGGAAGTTTTTAAGCCTCCTGGCCTACAATCAAAAACCATAGAGAAACAGCGGCGACCATTAAAGAAGGGTCAAAGGTTTTAAACTTTTTAAAATAGAATGGGACTTTAAAAATTTATAAAACTGGCAGGAATCATCCCAAAAAGGTGAAATATTTTGGACTATATGTTTGAAATTAAAATTTAAGGGCTATTGGCAAAAGGAAAACGTTTTAAAAGGGGGGCTTGGAAAAGTCACAGCTGCCATTTTGGAAAAATTAAGAACTTTAAAAATTAATATCTTGAGCTAGGAAGCTCAGAGGATGGCGATTTTAGGCTTGTTGGAAAGGGCATGCTCTAATCTATTGAACTCTGTCATCAGATTGCTGATTGATGAAGTCAACTTAAGAACCCATTTTATGCAATGGAAAGACAGTGATGTCTAACCAGAAGTTGGGACCAAGGCTTACACGTCTGACAGCAGCCTCTGTGGGGGAAGGAAAAATGGCCAAACAAGTGCAAGCACAACTGATGCTATGGAGGCAAGACTGGTGAAGGTGATGAAAGATTTAATAACTGGAAGTGAGAAGAAACTTACTAAAGAAATAAACTCCAGTGCTGAGGAAGTCAAGAAAGAGATTAAAAAAGAGATTGATGATCTCAGAAAAGAGTCACAAGCAACAGCACAGAAGACACAGGAGATAGAAGCTAAAGTTAAGGACCAACATTTTAAGTCAACAATTTGAAAATCCAATGGTAGTGGAGGAAAGCAGAGTAAGAATAATGAAGGAGCTGCCAAGGAAGGTCATAAGTGAAAGAAGACTGTTTAAGAAACTGACAGACAAGCTAAGAGAGAAGGGAATAAGATACAGATGGATCTTACTTGAAGGTCTTAGCTTTGAGTATAAAAGATTGAGAATTACAATAATAGATACTGAAGGCATGGAGAGGTTTTTTGCGGACAATAAAGAATTTGGAGATACAGAATAATTGAAGAATCACTATGGATTACAAATTAATTTCTTGGAATGTAAATGGACTTAATTCACCGCAAAAAAGAAAAGCAACGTTTCATTGGATTAAAAAACAAAAATGTAATATAGTTTGTCTACAAGAAGTACATATCAAACATATGGATTATAAATTTTTATGGACTAAATCTTTGGGTGAAGAATTCTTCTCATTAGCTAAAGAAAAAAAAAGGGAGTGATATTTTAAATTAAAAAAAGAAGTAGAGCCAAAGTTGATTTTTAAAGATAGTGAAGGTAGATATGTTGCAGTGGAGGTGCTGATGAATGAGAAAAAAACATTGTTACTGGGACTCTATGCCCCAAATGGGGCAAAGGACGCTTTTTTCAAAGATGTTACGCAACAACTAGATCAAGTGACATATCATCAGATAATGATAATGGGAGATTTTAATGGAACTATTCACAATTCTTTGAATAGATCCAGGAAAAAAAATAAAAATGGCAAACTGCAAAAGTCATTTTTTGAACTAATTAAACAAGAAAACTTGGAAGATGTATGGAGAAAGTTCAACCCTAATATGCATGATTACACTTTCTTTTCAGCAAGGCATAACTCCTTCTCAAGAATTGACATGCTATGGCTTAATAAAGACTTGGGACTTATTACAAAAAAAAACAGAGATTCTTCCGAAAATAGGCACAGACCATAATCCATGAATGTGGTTGGCAAAAGATAGGAAAAAGGTGAGGAGATGGAGGATAAATGAAGATTTACTGCAAAAAGTGGAAGTAGTGGCATCTCTTGAAAAAGAAACTAAAGCTTTCTTCCAAATAAATGAAAATCAGGACGTTCAATTTCAAACCACGTGGGACGCATATAAAGCTGTGATGAGAGGAATATTAATTACATTGAACAATAAAGATAAAAGAGACAAAGAAAAACAAATGATGGATTTACAAAAAGAAATAGGTAAAAAAGAGAAGAAACTGAAAAAAAGACTGAGGAAAAAGAAAATTTTGCAGGAAATTACAATATTACAGGGTCAATTGAGTCACTTATTGAATAAGGAGGTGGAATGGAACTTAAAAAAACTGCTGCAGAAATCCTTTGAGGGTGCTAATAAACCTGGGAAATATTTGGCATGGCAAATGAAGAAAAAAAGAGAGAATAAATTTATAAACAAAATCTTTTTGGAAGGTAAAAAAATTGTGGATCAAGCTGGAATTAAAAGGGAATTTTATAAATATTATGCTAAATTATTTAAAGGTCAACAAGCAGACAGAAAGAAAACAGAAGCATACTTACAGAGAATAAAAGTAAAGCCCTTAACAGAAAGCATGGAAAAAACTTTAAATGAACCAACTGAAAAAGTTGAAATTGAAGCAGCAATAAGTTCAATAAAATTAGGGAAAGCACCGGGTCCTGACGATTTTTCAGCAAAATTTTATAAAGTTCTGGTAGATACATTAGTACCCAAACTTCAAAAATTGATGAATTGTATCAGACAAGTTGGGAAAGTACCAAATACATGGAGGAAAGCAGTTATTTCATTGATTCCAAAAGAAGATAGAGATGCCACGAATGTTAAGAATTATAGACCGATTTCGCTACTCAACAATGACTATAAAATATATGCTAGGATACTAGCAGAATGACTCAAACAACATTTGAATGTTTTTATAGAAGAGGAGCAAGCAGGTTTCTTTCCCAGAAGGCAAATAAGAGACAAATCAGAACAGTAATAGATATTGTAGAATACTATGAAAAGCATCCGGAAAAAGAGGTTGCATTATTTTTTGCCGATGCAGAGAAAGCTTTTGGTAATCTGAATTGGGACTTTATGTTTGAGGTGATGGAAAAATTGAAATTGGGAGATGATTTTATAAGAATGGTCAAGGCAATTTATACAGAACAACAAGATAAACTTTGTGTAAATGCAGACTTGACAGAACAAATGACAATTAGTAAAGGAACAAGACAAGGCTACCCTCTATCTCCGTTGTTATTCTTAATGACTTTAGAGATTTTGCTGATGCAAATCAAAGAGGACAAAGAAACAGAGGGACTGAAGTTGAAAGGTTTTTCTTACAAATATAGGGCATTTGCAGATGATGTGATGTTCATTAATGAAAACCCATTACAAGAAGAAGAAGAAGAAGATATTGGATTTATATCCCGCCCTCCACTCCGAAGAGTCTCAGAGCGGCTCACAATCCCCTTTACCTTCCTCCCCCACAACAGACACCCTGTGAGGTGGGTGAGGCTGGAGAGGGCTCTCACAGCAGCTGCCCTTTCAAGGACAACCTCTGCCAGGGCTATGGCTGACCCAAGGCCATTCCAGCAGGTGCAAGTGGAGGAGTGGGGAATCAAACCCGGTTCTCCCAGATAAGAGTCCGCACACTTAACCACTACACCAAACTGGCTCTCCAGTGATGCCCTGGTTGTTAAATAAAATTAAAGAGTATGGAGAGTTGGCGGGCTTTCATATTAATAAAGAAAAATCGAAAAATTTAAGTAAGAATATGTCATTGAGCAAGCAGAAAGAATTACAAAGCTTAACTGGATGTGAAGTTACCTCAAAAGTATTATGATGAAAAATATTGATTTGTATAAAAATAACTATGAAAAGCTTTGGCATAAAATTGAAGAAGATATGTTAAAACAGAACACTCTGAATATGTCTATGCTGGGTAGGATCTCTGCAATCAAAATGAATGTTCTACCAAAGAATGATGTTTCTTTTCCAAACAATTCCAATAGTGAAAGACAATAAACAATTTAATTTTACCAAAAAAAATCTCAGAATTTGTATGGGTGGGTAAAAAACCAAGAATCAAAATGAAAATTCTGACAGATGCGAAAGAAAGGGGTGGTTTCCAATTGCCTGACTTTAAGTTATATCATGATGCAGTTTGTTTGGTTTGGATTAAGGACAATAACTTTGTTTAATAGAAAATTATTGGCATTAGAAGGCCATGGAAATATTTTTGGTTGGCATGCCTATATATATTATGGAAGGGAGAAGATGGATGGATTTTTCTCACATCATTATATAAGAAGAAACTTGTTGAATACTTGGAAAAAATATAACAAATATGGTGACGAGAGAAAATCATTATGGATTGTGCCAACAGAAGTTATAAAGTTGTCTTCAGATCCACAGGAAGATAAATGGCTATCATATAAACAATTGCTAAAAATACAGGGAGGCAAGGTGGAGCTAAAATCAGTGGAAGAATTGCAGGATAAATCTAATTGGTATCAATTGCGACAAATTAAAAGCTTGGTGGAGCATGGTATTAGAACTACAGGGATAAGGCAAGATCAAACAGAACTGGAAAAATGTTGTTGGGCGAGGATGAAAAATTGATTTCGAGGATGTATAAGTTACTATTGAAATGGTCTACAGAAGACGAAGTAGTGAAACCTCAAATGATAAAATGGGCAATAAATATGAATAAAGGAATACAAATGGAGACATGGGAACACCTACAGAAGAACTCTATGAAAATATCGATGTGTTACAATATAAAAGAGAACTGTTTGAAAATGCTGTATAGGTGGTACATGACACCTAAGAAATTAGCAAAAATGAATAACCAAGTATCAGACAGGTGTTGGAAGTGCAAAAAACATGAAGGTTCTTTCTACCATATGTGGTGGCGAAGCAATTTTGGCAAATGATTCAACAAGAGATTTTGAAAATCTTGAATTATAACATCAAGAGAGCACCAGAGATCTTTCTGGTGGGATTACAAATGGAAAGTTTTCCGAAGCGAGATAGAACATTGGTGTGGTATTTGCTTTCAGCTGCGAGGACATTATATACGCAAATGTGGAAGCAAGATAAAATACCAGCGAAATGGGAATGGATCTTAAAAGTACTACACTGGAGAGAAATGGATAAGCTTACTAGAATCTTAAAAGATTGTAATTCAGAAAAATTTAAAGATGACTGGGAGAAATTTCAAAAATATTGAAAAACAATGGAAAGTGAAGAGACACTTAGTGATTTTTGATCACATTAACTGAATTTTTTACTGAGAAGATAAAGCTGCAAATATTGACTCTTGTCTTAATATGTAATTTAGCAGAAGGTTAGATTATGAGATAAATAGAGGGTTAATAATAATAATTATTATTACATAGTTTTGGTTCATCTTGTGTTAAGGTAACTGCAATTTTTAGTGAAGATTCTATAATTGTGAATTTTACCTTTATTTTCTTTTTAATTGTTTTGAACACCGGTGGAGGTCATGAAAAAGAGGAGCTGGGGGGAGGAGGGAATTTTGTAGTGTATTGGTTAATACCTTTAAGTATATTTTTGATGAATATTTTTCAATATATTACAAAACAATAAAATTGGTTTACATAAAAAAAAAGACAGTGTGTGATTGCAACAAAAAAGGCCAACACTCTGCTGGGAATTATAAGGAAGGGAATTGAAAAACAAATCAGCCAGTATCATAATGCCCCTGTATAAATCAATGGTGCGGTCTCATTTGGAATACTGTGTACAATTCTGGTCACCGCACCTCAAAAACGATATTATAGCATTGGAAAAAGTCCAGAGAAGGGGAACTAGAATGATTAAAGGTTTGGAATACTTTCCCTATGAAGAAAGGTTAAAACGCTTGGGGCTCGTCAGCTTGGAGAAACGTCGACTGCGGGGTGACATGATAGAGGTTTACAAGATTATGCATAGGATGGAGATAGTAGAGAAAGAAGTACTTTTCTCCCTTTCTCACAATACAAGAACTTGTGGGCATTCAATGAAATTGCTGAGCAGTCAGGTTAGAACGGATAAAAGGAAGTACTTCTTTACCCAAAGGGTAATTAACATGTGGAATTCACTGCTGCAGGAGGTGGTGGTGACTACAAACATAGCCAGCTTCAAGAGGGGATTGGATAAAAATATGGAACAGAGGTCCATCAGTTGCTATTAGCCACAGCGTATTGTTGGAATTGTCTGGGGCAGTGATCATCTGTATTCTTGGTGCTTGGGGGGGGGTGCGGCAAAGTGGAAGGGCTTCTAGCCCCAATTGTGAACCTCCTGATGGCACTTGGGTTTTTTTCTTTTTTTTTGCCACTATGTGACACAGAGTTTTGGACTCTGGCCTGATCCAACATGGCTTCTCTTATGTTCTTATGTTCTCAGCTGAGAAACCCACTGGCTGAGCCCTTCTGCCTGGCTGTGGCAGAGGGACAGGTGCCTCAGAGAGCCCTGAAGCACCAGCAATATTCACAGTACCCCTTCTCTCTCTGTCTAACTGCCTGCTGACAAGTAAATAGAATTGTGTGAACTGGGGATATGTATCCATCCTGCTCCTTCAGAGCAAAATGGAGGCTCTCTTGTTGGCAGCCAGAGCTGCCTGTCAAGCTTTGGAGGGTCACTATAGGTATTTCCAGGGCTGCAGAAGTCCATCCCCCCGCCATTGCTTTAACAATTAATTCACTAACACCAGCGTGTCTTGCTCACAAACCACCACCACGAACCTTAAGTCTCCCATAAAAAAACAGGGGAGTTGGTGGGCAGTTTGTGGGAGATGCAACCCCACAAACCAAGGCCTCACAAACCATGTTTGTGATGAAATTAGGTTTGTAGCAAGGTTTGTGCCCATCCCTAACTATAATTACCAAGTAATTAACAGAATCCATATTCTCGTTTGTGTAGTACAGATGCAGTACATAAAAGGTATAATGAAGAAGGCACTCTTGGCTTAGGGTAGAATTTATGGATGATCGCCATCTCTGAAGTATGTAGCCCTCAAACCACTGGTGATTTCACAGGTGCAAAGTGGTAAGGACTGATACTCCAAAGCTAATTTTTGTTCTTCCTTACTGCTGATCCTGTAAGGGTTTTTGAGTAATTCTACATTCTTTTCCTATGGGAGGCCTTTATACATGGTTTCTGTCCCTTTTCTGGTTTGTTTTGTAAGATAATACTTTCCTGCTTACTGGGGGGGGGGGGGGAGGGGCTTTTCTTAGCCTACATAAATCCCTGCCTTTTCTGTGGGTGGCCCCTGTTTCACTGTCCGGCTAGTTGGTACAACGCCATCATTTTTTTCTTTTAGAAGGCATGAAGGCAGTTGCTCCTAAAACTGGTGACACCAATTGACAATTGAAGGTAAAATTGCAATTCAGTTAATTATGTGCTGCTAACTTAAAACTCTGCCTTTGTTCATGGCTATCACATACTGCATTATTCTGTACTTTCCATTCTCTACTGGAATGCTTTGCAACACTGAACTAGTTCCTAACTTTATGAGTAAGAAAGGATGAAAGAATACCTGTATGTACCTTTCATTAAGCATTTAGGATACTTTTGGGTAAACAGTGAAATAAAGATTTACATTATCATCTATTCTACAGAGAATATAGAATAAATCCATCATTTTTTGCCCAAATGAAGCTGACAAAAATATGGCTGTCAGCAGCTTGGCATAAGTATGTGTCATTGAGGGAGTATTAAAATTAAAAACCTGTAAAAAGCTGGTCTCTGTAAGAGTTAACACAGGAAAACTGAAATTCAAGCAAAGCTATGAGGCAATGCAAGAGTTGAACTTCAGAGCCAAGCACTATTGACGGAAGAGTGAGAATACATCAGATGAGCACACACACATACACAAAAAACAACAACAAAAATACAACCCAGCCATAGGGACAAAGGCACACTGTTGCACAGCACATTCAATATCAGTGACACCAAGTATCTGTTTACTTCATTTCTTCATTTATACTATGACTTTCTCCCCAGTGGGGATTTCAAAGCAACTTGCATTGTTTTCTTCTCCTCCATCTAATCCTCACAACAATCCTGTGAGGCAGGTTAGGTTGAGAGCGCATGACTGGCCAAGATAAGCAAGCAAGATTCCATGGCAGAGTTTCAAGAGGGTAGCCATGCTGATCTGCATTAGAAGAACCAGATTTGAGTCTAGTAGCACCTTCAATTCCATCAAGACTTTCAGGGTATAAGCTTCTGAGAAGGAGCTTTGACTCTCAAAAGTTTATACACTGGAAATCATTTTGGTATTGAAGGTGCTACTGGACCAGAATCATGGCAGAGTGAAGATGCAAGTCTAGGTTTGTAAGGTCCTCTAAAACCTCTACCCCAAATTGGTTGTCTAAACTAATCATGTGTAATCTTTGTATTCATTTATTAAACTTGTTTGTATTTTAAAGGTTCTAAGTCTGGTCTCTGAAAAAAACCACATTTATTTGGTCTTGCCATCTGAAGTGCTGAAATGGGGACAGGAGGCAGAGAAGCTTGCAATATCTGGGGCACGATACCTCTCAATTGTGAAATAAGCAGCAGATCACTCCCATGCTTGCCTGTTTTAGAGGCAGATGTATCAATTAGACAGAGCCTCTAAATGGCAACACAAGTACATATTACCAGATGTGTGACTGTCTCTGGCAGGAGATACAGAGTTACCCAGTTTCTAATCGGCACCCTGCGCAAAGAAGGGAAGTGGTGGCATTGCCCATAGCATATACCTGTGGGGTTTCCCCAACTTCCCAGGGGTCAACCAAAAGGAACAGTGAAGGGCTTGCAGGTCCATTTCTCCCCACTTGATGTGAAAGAGGAGAGCATGTTGTAAATATGACAACCATAGTTAAATATTAGGCTATGTAACAAGCATCCCAGAAGCCCAATTATTGTCAGTCTAAGTGAAACTTACTATGAAGATATTCAAAATATACTTTGCAAAATTTACAGAACTATTCTAAGGGGAAGTTGGGGGTAAAATGGGACTGACTTGAGAAATTCCAGGAACATACTTTGCTGAATCCAAGAAACAGCATCAGTGCGAGCCCCATGTCTGGTCTGGAAGGCAACATAAGCCAAGAAACTAGATGACCAACAAGATGACTAGCTAACCAATCCATTATGGAGAGATAGAGGGAATTGTCAGGCTAAGTGAAACTTAAATAAAATACTGTTTTTGCAAAATATATCTTGTATTTCTAGGACTGTAAACCACTGGTATCTGAAATTCAAGTACCAAATAAAATTCCTGAGGCACAATGGATATAAAATAAGATGTGTACCTTTCCTCTGACCCTTCTTGCATGCCCCCCCCCCCCAAAAAAAGGCTCCAGGTAGTAAAGACACAGAGTAAACATTTTTGAAAAAGGAGGAACTTCAGGTTGAAAAAAGGCATCAAAATAAGACTCAGACTGATTCCCCACTAGCCTTACCCCGCTCTCACTCTCCTCTTCTCTGCGGGGCTTCCGTTGGATTTTGCACAAGCTGCCCCGGAATGCAACTCACTTCACCTCTTTCGTGCAGCAAACAGAAACCAGTTTTTAAAGGTTCTTGCTTGCTGCATGAAAGAGGCAGCGCAAGTTGCACAGTCGGTGCTTCTTCCTCCCCAGACAACTCTCCTTCCTCCTTTTCAGAATACTCGCTTGAGGAACAAGAGTCTTCATCCTCTAAGGAGATACCAATGGGGGAATCAGCTGCTAAGACCAGTATGCCGCTCTTAGAGCCTGGGACTGCACCTTCTCTCTTTCTCTTCTTTGGCACTGATGCTGAGGAAGAGAAGCCTTGGGAAGCATCTAGGTCCTTCAAAAGCTCCCTTTTAAGACACTGCAGTAAATTAGTCTTGGCATCCTCTCCAGATAATCAGGTTCATTGGACCTAGCAGAGCCCTGTGCTGTGGAGGACCCTGAAAAATTTGGCAACTCAAAATCACTGGGTGAACCTCCTGCAGCAGTAGTCTGCCCCAACCTTTCAGCCATCTTGATGGAGGGTGGAAGGCTGGAAAAAAATGAAAGTGAAAGGGAGGGGAAACTGGCTGTAAGAACTAAGGCCCATAAAATGGCTGCCCCAGCCGACGGGTTCTGCTTTGCACCAGTCTCTTTTTTCCCTTATGCATGCCCCTTTGAAGGTTGCCAGACCCCTTATAGGGAAGCCACAGACCTGCCCCAGCTGGCTATATGGTGGTAGGAAACAAGAAGACAATATTGGATTTATATTCCGCCCTCCACTCCAAATCTCAGAGTCTCAGAGTGGCTCACAATCTCCTTTATCTTCCTCCCCCACAACAGACAGCCTGCAAGGTGAGTGGGGCTGAGACGACTCTCATAGCAGCTGCCCTTTCAAGGACAACCTCTGTCAAAGCTATGGCTGACCCAAGGCCATTCCAGCAGGTGCATGTGAAAGAGTGGGGAATCAAACCCGGTTCTCCCAAGTAAGAGTCTGCACACTTAACCACTACACCAAAGCAGGGTCCAGTGTCTGCCCCTGTCCACCGTTTACCAATAACTCTCTGGGCTGAGCAACCAGGGACTCCTCCCGAGGCTGTAGACCTCTGGAAGGCCCATCTCTGGTGAAAAGGAGAGAGGGGGAAAGGGGGGGGCAAAGCACGCACCAATCAACTGCCAGCTGCATACCCGGTTTCCTCGTGAGGTGCGTCGCTACCAGCACTCTCTCTCTGTTTCTTTCCCCTGGTCATCTGCAAACGCCACTCCCAAGGCCTTTGCCACTTCCAGCCCTTAATCTAGCACAGGAAGAAGTGGAGGCCCTGCTTCTGAAGGGGCACTTTGCCAGAGACCTCGGTTTCACGTTCTTGTTGGGGCCTTCTCCGATGTCAGCGATAGTCTCTCCTCGCTCCATTGGCTGCTTAGCTATGGCCCATCACAAAAATAGAGCCTCTGATGGATCTTCTGCATGCCATAGCTGCAGAACACATCTTGCTCCAGCCAACAGGGCCAGTAAGACTGGGGAAGGTCCCAGGGGATAGGCCACTCCACCTCTGGTGGATCGATTGAGGAACCCACCTTGTTCCAGAGGAGGAGGAGCCTAATCCCTTTAGTGATGGACCGTCCCACTCCTGGAACCACCGGAGAACCAAGGGTTGATGGCTGGCAGCACTTTGATTGCCTAACAACAACCCCAGGGGACGTTTGTTTCTTGAGGCTCCAAGCACTGTTTCTATTATTTAAGGGGGTTAACCTCCCTCCTTTAAAGACTTCATTTTTTCTTGCAAATCTGGGGGTTTTATCATATTTGTAGAAAAATCTCTTATCTATTCATAGCTCCAATCAGATTTAAATATCCTCAGATTTGGCTACTGAGAATTAGATATTTTGATAAGAACGTAACTAAGGCATGTCATGTTACATCTCACTAATAGCTACTGATATTCCTATTCAAATATCACTTTAACATTTCAGTATGTAAATTTTAATGGAAGGTAGCTGGAAACATTATGTGATTTCTCCCCCCCACCACCAAAAAAAGACTGCATTAGTAACATTGGCCCTGTAGTTATGGAGGCAGCAGGAACAATGGCTCCCATAGTATCATTCCCCAGCAACCTTTACATGTTGGAAAACAGTTCTACGATAAGTACAGACTAGTGTAGAGCAGGGGTGGCCAACGGTAGCTCTCCAGATGTTTTTTGCCTATAACTCCCATCAGCCTCAGCCAGCATGGCCAATGGCTGGGGCTGATGGGAGTTGTAGGCAAAAACATCTGGAGAGCTACCGTTGGCCACCCCTGGTGTAGAGGATCCATGGGGGTAACACAGTAAAAAGGCTTACTTTAAATTAAGTGGCTCTTCCTTCAGCAGAAGAGCCACATAAATTGGAGAAAGGCTCCTTAGATTGGACAAAGGTTTCAAACTTGAACTAAAGGAAAGGAGGTTAAAACATTTGTTTATTATTTTCTTCAATTTATATTCCACCATCCCCACAAGTGGTCCCAGGGCAGGTTACAAGGTAACATAAAGCATGATGATAAAACAATATCAAGTTTAACCACATAAAATCAAAAAGTTAAAACTGAAATTATAATAGAGAACCAGAGTAACACTTTGCCTCAGTGATTACACTCTGACAGAGACCTTCTAAGAGGTGTTGATAGGTGTCGGGAACTGACCATACGTCCAGGGCTACTGGTTAGGGAGGCCAAGAATGGAAGACAGCTAAAAACCTGGTGGAACAGCTACATCTTGCAGGCCCTACAGAACTGTGCCAGATTCTGCAGGGCCTTGATCTCAATTGGGAGCTTGTTCCACTACGCTGGGGCCAGGGCTGAAAAGGCTCTGGCCCTAGTTAAGGTTAGTTGGATGTCCTTTGGGCTAGGGACAACCAGAAGATGTTGGTCAATTGAACACAGAGCTCTGTGGGACAAATACAGGAAGAGATGGTCCCTGAGATAAATAGGTCCCTGGCTGCATAGGGCTTTAAAAATCAGTACTAAAACCGTGAACTGAATCCAGTACTCTATAGGCAACCAGGACAAGCTGGCAGAGCACCAACTATTTCATTCAGTAAATGCTGCTCAGTGGAATGGTAGGGTAGGTGTAGGATCCAGCCTGGCATCTACAAGTCTAATCCGTGCCTATTAGAAGTGTGTGTGTATGTGTGTGTGTGTGGGGGGGTGGAATCTGTATTTTTCCAATATAGGTCTTCTGGATCACAAAATATATTGGTATTCCCAAATATTCCCAAATCCCAGTATCAGTATTGTACCAGGATTCAAGTAAATATTCAGGAAACCCAAATTTATTCAGCTCCATTATACTGTATGAAGACTGTCCCCCATAGGGTATTCATAGTTATGCTGCCACTGAGTCATGCAGCCATCTAAGCGCAACTCAGTGAGTGAACTCAGAATTCATTTCAACTTTAAATGCCTACTGAGTTCACTCACTGAGTTGTACCATAGGGGTAACACAGAATTAGGGTGACCATAATGTCTGAAGGCCAGCCAGGGACACGGGGGGGGGGGGGGGTGCGCGCGCGAAGCGTGCGCGCCGCCGGAAACAGGAAGTGACGTCACTTCCGGTGACGTCACTTCCGGCGATGTCATGCCACCACCGGAAACAGGAAGTGGCATCACTTCCTGTGACATCATTTCCCCCGCGTCACCTGCCGGAAACAGGAAGTGACTTCACAGCACTTCCTGTGACGTCCCCAAAAATCCCCCAAATATCACCGCCAGAAACAATTTTGTTCTCAAATCCTGTATATACTTCATCAGTATATGGGATAAGGCACTTTCTCAACTGTGCTGCATAATGCAGCCTATTTATTTTGTCCTGTTGGCTCTGTTGGCTCTATCTGCGCCACCTTCATCACTTTCGGGGTGTGGATCCCCCAGTGGGGTGGTCTCCCGACTCCCTCCGCTGACTGTTTCTGATAGCCCTGCGCCCCCTCTTTCATTTGATATGTGTCCCGTGCGGGTGCCACCCTCCCGCCGGGAGATGCCGCAAAATGAGCCCCCTTGAGGCTTATGGCGGCAGGGCTCGGGGGAAGCGAGCTAGACTGCTGTTCTTTTGAGGGGTTATAGAGTGTTTCGAGCCCGTCCCTGTGGCATCGGTCCCATCGTTGTGGGACCCAGGGGGCCGGCGCAGCGGCACGCCGAAGCAGCCTGTCACTAATAACACAGGTCGAGATGCGGAAGTGACTGACAGGCTGCTTCAGCGGGCCGCTGCGCCGGCCCCCTGGGTCC